>NW_017004826.1:0-202 GCF_001483705.2 Eufriesea mexicana | reverse complement strand
AAGCTATGGCAGCTTATAGGTTTTGAATAGACTTATTCTCCGGCAAGTAGATGGCTGCACTTGACACTGGATTGAAAGCGTTAGGCGCCCTATTCGCCAAGCTATAGCAGATTATAGATGTTGAATAGACCTAATCTCTGGCAAGCTGATGGCTGTACTTGCCATTGGATTGAAGGCGTTAAACGATCTATTCACCATGCTA
>NW_017004825.1:0-202 GCF_001483705.2 Eufriesea mexicana | reverse complement strand
CCATAGCCTAGCAGAATGTAGTAGAGCACAGTAGACCGCAGAAATCCGCCGACTAACAGGGCACAGCACGAAAGTCTTGGCTTCCCTGACAAAGCAAAGCCTTACCTATCTTAACCTATCGTAACATAACACAACATATCGTGCCACGATCGCGATTGCTCTCCTGTCATGAGTCGAGCGGGGTATAGTAGAGCAATGTTGA
>NW_017004824.1:0-202 GCF_001483705.2 Eufriesea mexicana | reverse complement strand
TAGAGTCTGTCTGAAAAGTTCGGTTTTATTGACATTTTCGACTAATATCGTGGACAGCAAACTCACTGCATAAATCAGGAGAAAAGATACTATTGGTTTGCTATGGCCATACAATTGCAATAGTATCTGACCGATAAGATCAATTTTATTGACATTTTCGGCTTCTATCGCAGTGAGCACACTTTTGTGTGTAAATAAGGAG
>NW_017004823.1:0-202 GCF_001483705.2 Eufriesea mexicana | reverse complement strand
GGTAAGGTGGGGTCAGGTGAGGTGAGGTCAGATCATGTCATGTCAAATTAGTCAGGTCAGGTCAGGTCAGGTAAGGTGAGGTTAGGTCAGGACAGGCCAGGTCTGGTCAGGTCAGGCCAGGTCAGTCCATGTCAGGTCAGGACAGGTCAGATGATGTCAGTTCAGGTCAGTTCAGATCAGGCCAAGTCAGGCAACGTCAGGT
>NW_017004822.1:0-202 GCF_001483705.2 Eufriesea mexicana | reverse complement strand
TTACGTTGGTTTGGGTTAGGTTTGGATAGATTTGACTTTCGTGGTGTACGCTGCAGTTCGGTAAATTTCTAAGCTCTACTGCACCCTAGTATGCTCCGCTTGGTTATGGGGAAGTGAGGAATGGTGGTCTCGGCACGACAGGTTGAAATATGTTACGCTTGGCTGGGTTACGTTAGCTCTCGTTAGGTTTGGCTAGCTTCGA
>NW_017004821.1:0-202 GCF_001483705.2 Eufriesea mexicana | reverse complement strand
ATTGAATTTTATGGACATTATCGACTAATATCGTGTTGAGCTACCTTTCCTGCATATATAAGGGGGAAGGTTTCTCCTGGCCTGCTATAGCCATTGAAATGGTATAGAATCTGTCTGGAAAATTGAATTTTATCGACCTTTTCGAATAATATCGTGGTGGGCTAACTTTCTTTCATAAATAAGGAGGAGAGACTCTAGTGGC
>NW_017004820.1:0-202 GCF_001483705.2 Eufriesea mexicana | reverse complement strand
TATCGTGGTAAGCTAGCTTTCCTGCATAAATAAGGAGGATAGATTCTATTAGCGCGCTGTAGCACTTGCAATGCTCTGGAATCTGGCTGGAAAATTAATTTTTACTGCCATTTTCGACTAATATCGAGGTGAGCTTCCATTCTTGCATAAACAATGGGGAAAGATTTTATTGGCAAGCTATAATCATTGAAATGCTATAGAA
>NW_017004819.1:0-202 GCF_001483705.2 Eufriesea mexicana | reverse complement strand
AAATGCGACGGATTTCTGCGGTCTGTTTTGCTGTAGTAAATTCTGGTTGTCACTCTGGAGGCCTGCAATAGTGGTCGCGGCACGTTATGTTGAGCTATGCTACGTTTCCTTAGCTTAGTTTGGGAGTGGTTACGTCAAAATCGCTTCGACTTTTGTGCTGAACACTGCTACTCGGTGGATTTTTGCGCTCTAGATTGCTCTA
>NW_017004818.1:0-202 GCF_001483705.2 Eufriesea mexicana | reverse complement strand
TAATATCGTGGTGAGCAAACTTTCTTGCATAAATAGGGAGGAAAGATTCTATTGGCGTGCTATTACCATTGCAACGCTATTGAAACTACCTGGAGAATTCAATTTTATTGACACTTTCGTCAAATATCGTGGTGAGCTCACTTTATAGCAGAAATAAGGAGGGTATATTCTACTGGCGTGCTATACCCGTCGCAATGATATA
>NW_017004817.1:0-202 GCF_001483705.2 Eufriesea mexicana | reverse complement strand
TCTGGTCTGGACAGCCCAGGACATGCCACGGAATGACGGGGTAGTTCCGGTCGGGTCAGGTCGGGTTAGGATAGGATAGGACAGATCACGTCAGGTCAGGTGAGGCCAGGCCAGGACAGGTGACGTCACGACAGGTAATGTCAGTTCAAGTCAGGACAGGCTAGGACATTCCATGTGGTGTCAGGTGAGGTCAGGTGAGCTC
>NW_017004816.1:0-202 GCF_001483705.2 Eufriesea mexicana | reverse complement strand
GCTGTGCCATACTATAATCTGCTTGGCACTGTGAAGACCATTAGTAGTGGTCTCGGCACGTTAAGTTGAGTTAGATTACGCTTGGTTGTGACAAGTTTGGTTGGGATAGGAGAGGATAGCTATGGCATTTATGCTATACACAAATATTTGGTGGACTTCTACGCTCTACATTGCTATAATACGGTCTGCTTGGCACCGGGGA
>NW_017004815.1:0-202 GCF_001483705.2 Eufriesea mexicana | reverse complement strand
TACTCTCCACTATTTTCCTCTGATTGGCTCTGGGGTGGCCGCCAACAGTGGTCGCTGCATGTTAATTTGTGATACTTTACTTATGCTATAAGGTAGATTCCTGCGTCCCACAGTGCTCTAATATTTTCAGCCTGACTCAGGGAAGGACAGCAATATAGGTCTCGGTACATTATGTTGAGTCATGTTACGTCCGGTTAGACTG
>NW_017004814.1:0-202 GCF_001483705.2 Eufriesea mexicana | reverse complement strand
CGACAAATTGACTCAGACTTTAAAACGCTGTAAAATCTGAACCACGTGACCCACGCCCACGCAATCCACACATGTGACCACCGTGCATCTGGGGATTAGATATATCGCCCCCGAATTCCAATCCGAGAATATAGAATACTGTCAATATTCGCCGAACGCAGTCGGACCGAAATATTTGGTCCAAAAATGGGCAAAAAATCGC
>NW_017004813.1:0-202 GCF_001483705.2 Eufriesea mexicana | reverse complement strand
TTGCTGCCCTCCCCAGAGCGAAGCAGAACACGTTAGTGGAGAGTAGAACTCAGAAATCCACCGAATGGCAGTGATCAGCACAAAAGTTACAGATATCCTACCCAAGCTTGTCTTGAACCAACCAAACCGAACGTAACCTGGCAGGAAGTAACGTGCTAAGGACACTATTTCTTGCCCTCCCACAGACAAGCTGAAAGCATTA
>NW_017004812.1:0-202 GCF_001483705.2 Eufriesea mexicana | reverse complement strand
GTTCCGTCGTGCCACGTTTGGCTAGGTTAGGAGAGGATAGCTTTGGCTTTGTGCTGTACGCTGTTGTTTGGTGGATTTTTTTATCGTTACTGTCACCTCATACGCTCTGCTTTGCTCTGGCGACGCCAGAAATGGAGGCCGCGTCACGTTAGGTTCAGTAATGTTACGTTTGTGTAGGTTGTTTTCTTGGGTCAGGTTACGA
>NW_017004811.1:0-202 GCF_001483705.2 Eufriesea mexicana | reverse complement strand
CCCCCCCCCCCCCCCCCCCCCCCATGAGCCAAGCAGAACACTTAAGTGGTGAGTAGAAGGAGGGAGTCCATAGAACTGCATGTATAACAGAGAAGTCAGAGCTACTCAAACCTAACCCAAACCAACGAAACACATCGAAACATAGCCTAAATCAACCTATCATATCGAGACCGCAATTGCTGCCATCCCTAGAGCCAACCAG
>NW_017004810.1:0-202 GCF_001483705.2 Eufriesea mexicana | reverse complement strand
TTTGTTTTCGTGAGGTTAGGATAGCCTTGTCTTTCGTGGTATACACAGTTATTCTGTAGGCTGCTGCGCCGCACCATGCTGAACTGTATTCTGCTTGGCCCTGGGGCATCAAGCAATAGCTGTTGCGTCTGGATAAGTTGAATTAGGTTTCGTTTGGTTAGGTTATATTTGCTTGGCTAGGCCTGCATGGTTTTGACCATTC
>NW_017004809.1:0-202 GCF_001483705.2 Eufriesea mexicana | reverse complement strand
GGTTCCTGTGATCCACTGTGCCCTACGACATTCTGCTTGGCTATGGGGAGGCCAGGAGCAGTGCTCGCGGAACGTCTTGTTGGTTTATGCTGCGTTTCGTTAGGTCAGATTATGTCAGGTTATGTTAGGGTATCTTTGCCTTCTCTGCTGTTTGCTGCTATGCGGTGGATTTGTGTAGCCTAGAATGCTCTAATATTTTCAG
>NW_017004808.1:0-202 GCF_001483705.2 Eufriesea mexicana | reverse complement strand
CGGGTATAGCGCAAAAAGAGAATCTTTCCTCTTTATTTATGCAAGGAGCTTAGCTCACCACAAAATTATCTGAAATTGTCAATAAAAATGAATGTTCCAGACAGGCTCTATAGCAATACAATGGCTATGGCACGTCAACAGAATCTTTCCTCCTTATTTATGCAAGAAAGTTATCTCACCACGATATTATTCGAAAATGTCA
>NW_017004807.1:0-202 GCF_001483705.2 Eufriesea mexicana | reverse complement strand
CACCACGATGTTAGTCGAAAATGTCATTAAATTTGAATTTTCCAAACACATTCTATATTAACGGAATGGCTATAGCACGCCAGTTGAATCTTTCCTCCCTATTTATGCAAGAAAGTTGACTCACCACGATATCAGCCGAAAATGTCAGTAAAATTGAATTTTCCTTCTAGAGTCCATAGCATTGCAAAGGCTACAGCACTCA
>NW_017004806.1:0-202 GCF_001483705.2 Eufriesea mexicana | reverse complement strand
AAGATACTGTTGGCGTGCCAATAGGCTTTGCAATGCTATAGAATCTGGATGGAAAATTCAATTATAATTACATTTTCGGCTAATATCTTAGTGAGTAAGCTTTCTTGAATAAATAAGGTGGAGAGATTCCACTGGGGTACTATAGACATTGCAATGCTATAGAATCGTCCTGGAAAATTCAATTTTTTTGTCATTTTCGACT
>NW_017004805.1:0-202 GCF_001483705.2 Eufriesea mexicana | reverse complement strand
ATATTAGGGCGCAGTACAGCGCAGCAATCCACCAAATAGCAGTGTATGGCAGGAAAGTCGAGGCTACCCTGTCCAAAGGTAACCAAACGTATCGCAATCAAATGTAACATTCCACAGCATAATGCGCCGAGGCGAACATTGCTGGCGACGTCAGGACCACGCTGCACGAATAAGAGGAGGGTTGTGCGCAGAGATCAATTAA
>NW_017004804.1:0-202 GCF_001483705.2 Eufriesea mexicana | reverse complement strand
TCCTGCATAAATAAGTGTGAAAGGTTCTATTGGCGGGCTGTAGCCATGGCAGTGCTATAGAAATTGGCTGGAAAGTTCAATTTTATTATTATTTTCCACCAATATCGTGGTGAGAAAATTTTCTTCCATAAACAAGGAAGAAAGGTTCTATTGGCGTTCTATAGCCATTTCAATGCTATGGAATCTGGCTTGAAAGTTCTAT
>NW_017004803.1:0-202 GCF_001483705.2 Eufriesea mexicana | reverse complement strand
AGATTTTCAATATACCTATTGTCTGGCAAGTAGATGGCTGTGCTTGCCATAGGATTGAAGGTGGTGGGCGAACTATTCACCAAGATATAACAGAATATTGATTTTGAATAGATCTATGCTCTGGCAAGTAGATGGCTCAACTTGCCATTGGATTGAAGGCGCTAGGCGTTCTATTCACCAAGCTATAACAGATTATAGTTTT
>NW_017004802.1:0-202 GCF_001483705.2 Eufriesea mexicana | reverse complement strand
TGTTCTTTTTATATTTTCTTCGAATGTTTCTTTGTTGAACAGAAAATTAAATATTAATTTTGTGTAATAAATTAATTTCGTTTTCTTCGGTGGAAAAAATAGTAATAGCAAATAGTGCATATTTCTTTCAACGGTGTAGTAACTTTGTTAACCACCTTTATATTATGATACTTTCTGAGTTACTAATATAGTTATTATAATA
>NW_017004801.1:0-202 GCF_001483705.2 Eufriesea mexicana | reverse complement strand
TGCATTTCGGCGGACTTCTCCGCTCCACTCTGCCCCAATATTTCGTTCGTTTCTCTGGGGAGGTCAGAAAGAGTGGCGGTGGCACGTTAGGTCACGTTAGAATGTGTTTGGCTTCGCTTGGTTAGGCCAAGTTTGGTTTGAATAGCTCTCATTTTTGTGCTATGCTCTTCAATTCGGTGGATCTATGATCTCTACTATGGGC
>NW_017004800.1:0-202 GCF_001483705.2 Eufriesea mexicana | reverse complement strand
AGTGCTATAGCCATTGCAATGCTGCAGAATCTGGCTGGAAAATTCAATTTTATTATATTTTCGGCTAATATCGTGGTGAGCTAACTCTCTTACATAAATAAGGAGGATAGATTCTGTTGGCGTGACATAGCCATTACAGTGCTATAAAACCTAGATGCAATAGTCAATTTTATTGATATATTCGCCTAATATTGTAGTGTGC
>NW_017004799.1:0-202 GCF_001483705.2 Eufriesea mexicana | reverse complement strand
CAGAGATTGGGTCTATTCAAAATCCATAGCCTGTTGTAGCATGGTGAATAGATCGCCTAACGCTTTCAATTCAATGGCAAGTACAGCCATCTACTCGCCATAGGATGAGTATATTCAAAACCTATAAGCTGCCATAGCATGTTGATTAGATCGCCTATCGCCTGCAATCCAATGGCAGGTACAGCCATGTACTTGCCAGAGA
>NW_017004798.1:0-202 GCF_001483705.2 Eufriesea mexicana | reverse complement strand
ACCTTAGACTTTTGCGCTACACGCTTCTATTCTATTGATTTCTCCGCTCTGCCGTTCTCTGGTTCGCTCTGCTTTGCTCTGGGAGGCCAGAAATGGTGTCCGCGGTATGATAGGTTGTGGTATGTTACATACGGTTAGCTTATGTTAGAATGTTCAAGGCATGGGTAGGTCTGATTTTTCCGCTATACACTGCGATTCCATG
>NW_017004797.1:0-202 GCF_001483705.2 Eufriesea mexicana | reverse complement strand
GTGGAAAGCTAACTTTCTTGCATATACAAGGTGGAAAGAATCTATTGGCGTGCTATAGCCATTTCAATACAATAGAATCTGGCTGGAAAGATCAATTTCATTGACGTTGCCGACTAACATCGTGGTGTGCTAACTTTGTTGCATAAAAAGGGATGGATGATTCTACTGGATTGCTGTAGCCTTCGCAATGCTATTGAATCTG
>NW_017004796.1:0-202 GCF_001483705.2 Eufriesea mexicana | reverse complement strand
TGGAAAGATTCTACTAGCGTGCCGTAGCCATTGCAATGCCATAGAATCTGGCAGGTAGATTCAATTTTATTAACATTTTCGAATAATATCGTGGTGATCTTGCTTCCTTGCTTGTATAAGCTGGACAGATTCTAATGGAGTGCTATAGCCGTAGCAATGCTGTAGAATCAGTCTGGGAGATACAATTTCATTCACATTTTCG
>NW_017004795.1:0-202 GCF_001483705.2 Eufriesea mexicana | reverse complement strand
GAGAGTAGAGCGCGGAGGTGCATAGAGTGGCAGTGTATAGCACGAAAGTCAAAGATATCCCAAACTAACCCAAACAAACCCAGTGTATCCAAACGTAACCTACCTCAACATAGCGCGCCGCGGCCACCATTTCTGGCAATCCCGGATCAAAGCAGGGAATATTAGATCCATGTAGAGCGCAGGAGTCCAGCGAATAGCAGTG
>NW_017004794.1:0-202 GCF_001483705.2 Eufriesea mexicana | reverse complement strand
ATCCCTGCCCTCGGCTCTGCTCCGCTGTAATGTGCTGAGCCCCGTGGAACCCAGCAACCCTGGCCGCGGCAAGTTATATTATGTTCGGCCACCTTATTTTAGGTTACGTTTGTTTGCGTTAGGACTCAGTATCTTTGACCTTTCTGCTGCGCACCGCGTTTAGATGGATTTCTGCGCTCTACTCTCCTCTTGTATGTTCTGC
>NW_017004793.1:0-202 GCF_001483705.2 Eufriesea mexicana | reverse complement strand
ACCACGATATTAGTCGAAAATGTCAATAAAATTGAATTTTCCGGGAAGAGTCTATAGCATTGCGATGCCTACTGCACGCCAATAGAATCTATCCTCCATATTTATGCAAAAAAGATAGCTCACCACGATATTAGTCGATGCTGTCAATAAAATTGTACTTTCCGGCCAGATTCTTTGGCATTGCAATCGATGTAGCACGCCA
>NW_017004792.1:0-202 GCF_001483705.2 Eufriesea mexicana | reverse complement strand
ACACTGTTATTCGTGGGATATATGTGATTTTCTGTGCTATACTACATTCTGCTTGGCTTTCGGATAGCCAGAAATAGTGGTCTCTGCACGATAGTCTGGGTTATGTTACGTTTGGTTAGGTTAGGTTATGTCAAGCTTTGTCTGGTTATGTTTGACTCTCGTGCTATACACCTATGTTAGGTGGATTTCTGCGCTCTAATGT
>NW_017004791.1:0-202 GCF_001483705.2 Eufriesea mexicana | reverse complement strand
TCTGTTCGGCTCTTAAGAGGCCACTAGTTGCGGTCTCGGCACGTTGGGTTGAGTTGGCTTTCGTTTGGTTGCGTCGGGTTAGGCTATGTTTGGTCAGGCTAGCTTTGGCTTTCGTGCTATACACAGTTACTCAGTCAAATCCTACCGTCTACTGTGCTCTACTCTAATCTCCTAAACCGCGGTGAGGCCAGCAATAGTGGTC
>NW_017004790.1:0-202 GCF_001483705.2 Eufriesea mexicana | reverse complement strand
TATAGAGTTACTTATCATCTCTTCAGCAACCGTTGTTCTCTACAATATCGATCATCAGCTTTAAAATTACCTCATCGGAACAGAGGTATCCCGCATTGCGATTAAAGAGTATCTTATTTCCTCTTCAGTATCGGCTTTTTCTACATTAATTATTATCGAGTTACTTATCACCTCATCCGTAACAGTTGTTTTCTACAGAATT
>NW_017004789.1:0-202 GCF_001483705.2 Eufriesea mexicana | reverse complement strand
AAAAGTCAAAAATGTCCTAACCTAACCAGAACAAATCTGACCTAGCCAAACGTAACATAACTCAACCTAACGCGACGCGGCCACTGCTTCTGCCCTCCACAGAGCAAACGAGATCACATTAGATCACAATACAGTGCTGAGATCCACCGAACAACAGTGTACAGCACAAAAGTCGTGGCTATCCTAGCCCAAGGAGACCAAA
>NW_017004788.1:0-202 GCF_001483705.2 Eufriesea mexicana | reverse complement strand
GCCTAACGCCTTCAATCCAATGGCAAGTACAGACACCTACTTGCCAGGAAATAGGTCTGTTCAGAATCTATAACCTGTTATAGCTTGGTGACTAGATCGCTAACGCCTTCAATCCAATGGCTAGTACAGCCATCTACTAGCCAGAGAAAAGGTCTATTCAAAGTCTATAATCTGTTATAGCTTGGTGAATAGGTCGCCTAAC
>NW_017004787.1:0-202 GCF_001483705.2 Eufriesea mexicana | reverse complement strand
TAGTTTGATGAATAGATCACCAAACGTTCTCAATCCAATGGTAAGTATAGCCATCTACTTAACGTAGAATAGGTCTATTTAAAATTCATAACCTGTTATAACTCGATGAATAGATTACCTAACGTTCTCAATCCAATGTTAGGTATAGCCATCTACTTGCCATAGAATAAGTCTATTCAAAATCTATAACCTGCTATAGTTT
>NW_017004786.1:0-202 GCF_001483705.2 Eufriesea mexicana | reverse complement strand
AATGCTACAGAATCTCGATGGAAAGTTCAATTTTATTGTCATTTTCTACTAGTGTCATGGTGACCTATCTTCCTTGCATAAACAAGGAGGAAAGATTATATTGGCACGCTATATCCATTGCAATGCTTGCAGAATCTGCCTGGAAAGTTCAATTTTATTGTCATTTTCGACTAATATCGTTGTGAGCTAGCTTCCTTGCAAA
>NW_017004785.1:0-202 GCF_001483705.2 Eufriesea mexicana | reverse complement strand
CATGCGCCCTAGTGGCGCAACCTACTGGTGCTATCCGTATCAAAGATACCCTAATCTAACTTGAAGCGAATTAAGCTAAAGCGACTCTATTGACACTTTATTATATTTAGTGTCTTACAAGGGGGACTTCGATTCGGTATACTAAAACTTTACTGTCGCAACGCTAAGATATTTTATTACGAGAGACTCTAATAAATTCCCA
>NW_017004784.1:0-202 GCF_001483705.2 Eufriesea mexicana | reverse complement strand
CAGTCTGGACAGGTCAGGTCAGGTCAGATCAGGTCATGTCAGGCCAGGTCATGTCATGTCCGGACAGGTCAGTTCAGGAATGGCCGGTTAAAGTCAGGACAGGTCAGGTCGGGCCAGGTAATGTCAGGTCAGGTAAGGACAGTTCAGGTCAGTTCAGGCCAGGCCAGGTCAGGTCAGGTCAGGACAGGTCAGATCAGTCCGG
>NW_017004783.1:0-202 GCF_001483705.2 Eufriesea mexicana | reverse complement strand
GAATGTATGGATTGATGGCCGTATGGATGGATGGCTGTATGGATGGATTGAGGTATGGATGGATGTATGTGTGAATGGCAGGATATATGGAAGGATGAATGTATTGATGTACAGGTGTTTGGATGCATGAATGTATTTTTGTATGGATGTATGGATGGAAGGATGTATCGAATTATAGCCGTACGAATGGAAGGATTTATGG
>NW_017004782.1:0-202 GCF_001483705.2 Eufriesea mexicana | reverse complement strand
AATGTAATGTCAATTTCAGCAATTATGGATGATCGTCATACATATTTTTCTGCAACAAGTAAACATAATACTGCAAATAGTACAGCAGAAATTATTATTAAAATTATTACTGAAAGAAAAAGACATATTACAAAAAGTCTTTCTTGATATAAACGTATTATAAGTAGTAAAAATTCAGGTGAAATATATGAGTATTTAGAAA
>NW_017004781.1:0-202 GCF_001483705.2 Eufriesea mexicana | reverse complement strand
TTTATTGACATTTGTGACTAATATCTTGGAGAGTCAACCTTCTTGCATAAATAAGGTGGAAAGAATCTTTTGTCGTGTTATAGCCATTGCCATGTACTGAAATCTGGCTGGAGAATTCAATTTTACTGACATTTTCGATTAATGTCGAAGTGATCTACGTTTCTTGCATAAATGAGGAGGAAATATTCTATCGGCGTGCTAT
>NW_017004780.1:0-202 GCF_001483705.2 Eufriesea mexicana | reverse complement strand
GAAAATTCAGTTTTATTGACATTTTCGACTAATATCGTGGTGAGTTGACATACCTGCATAAATGAGGAGGAAGGGTTCTACTGGCGAGCAATAGCCATTGCAATTCTACAGAATCTGCCTGGAAAACGTAATTTTGTTCACATTTTCGACTAATATCGTGGTGAGCTAACTTTCTTGTATAAATACGGAGGAAAGATACCAT
>NW_017004779.1:0-202 GCF_001483705.2 Eufriesea mexicana | reverse complement strand
TATTGGCATGCTATAGCCATTGCAGTGCTATAGAATCTCATTGGAAAATTCAATTTTATTGACTTTTTCGACTAATACCGTGGTGAGCTAGTTTTGTTGCACAAATGAGGAGGAAAGATTCTATTGGCATGTTATAGCGATTGCAATGCTATATAATCTGACTAGAAAATTCAATTTCATTTACACCTTCTACTAATATCGT
>NW_017004778.1:0-202 GCF_001483705.2 Eufriesea mexicana | reverse complement strand
ATCCACCTATCCGTGCAACCGTTCTTGCACCCATTCAATTACCCACTATTCCGTCCATCCACCCATCCATTCATCCACTCACACAACCATACATCCAACCATCCGTACACACATCCTTCCAACCATCCATCCATCCATGCATCCGTACATACATCAATACATGCATCCATACATACACCAATACATTCGTCCATACATACAT
>NW_017004777.1:0-202 GCF_001483705.2 Eufriesea mexicana | reverse complement strand
CAAAAGTGTCTTTCCTCCTTACTTATGCAAGGAAGTTGGCTAACCACGCTATTGGTCGAAAATGTCAATAAAATTGAATTTTCCGGCCCGATTCTATAGCATTGCGACGGCAATAGCACGCCAATAGAATCTTTCCTCGTTATTTATGCAAGAAAGATATCTCAACACGATATTAGTCGAAAATGTCAATAAAATTGAACTT
>NW_017004776.1:0-202 GCF_001483705.2 Eufriesea mexicana | reverse complement strand
TTGTCTCTGTGGACGCCAGGAATAGTGCTCGCGGCACGTTTGGTCGTGTTGGATTACCCTTGCCTCGGTTAGGTTTGGCTGGTTTGGATATATTGGCACTGACTTTTGTGCTGTGGGCAGCTGTTCGGATGATTTCAGAGTTATACACTGCTCTGCTATACGTCGCTCAGCACTCGTGGGGCCAGCAATAGCGGCCGTGGCA
>NW_017004775.1:0-202 GCF_001483705.2 Eufriesea mexicana | reverse complement strand
TACATTTTCGACTAATATTGTGGTGAGTTAACTTGCTTGCATAAATAAGGTGGAAGGAATCTGATGGCGTGGTATAGGCATTGCATTGCTGTAGAATCTGGCTGGAAAATTCAATTTTATTGGCACTCTACTAATATCACGGTGAGTTAACTTTTTTGCATAAATAAGGAGGAAAGATTATATTGGCGTGCTATTACCATTG
>NW_017004774.1:0-202 GCF_001483705.2 Eufriesea mexicana | reverse complement strand
CTGCTACACCCTGCGACATATGGACTTCAGCGCTCTCCAATACTCTAGTTTGTCCTGCTTGACCAAGCGGAGGCCAGCAACACTGGTTACCGCACGATAGCTTGAGATGGATTACGTTTTGTTAGGTATGGTTGGGTTTGTTCTGGAACGGATTGCTTTGACTCTTGTGCTCAAGACTGCCATTCTGTGTACTTCTGCGCTC
>NW_017004773.1:0-202 GCF_001483705.2 Eufriesea mexicana | reverse complement strand
TTGCTGGTAGTTTATAAACTATAAACGAAATTAAATTATCCGGTAATTAAATAAATAATATCGAGTTTCGCAAAGGGACGTTGCTTATTTGGCTATCTTATTAGTGATATTAATCTCTGCGTTCTGAAATTATTTTAAAAATATTTTATTTTCGTGCTTGGAATGTTCGAATTGCTTGGAAAATTTTAATATGGAATCAACT
>NW_017004772.1:0-202 GCF_001483705.2 Eufriesea mexicana | reverse complement strand
AGAGCACGGTAGAGCGCAGAAATTAACCGAAAAGCAGTGCGTAGCACTTAAGACAAAGCCATCGTAACCAAACATAACTTAACTCAGCCTATCCAAACTGAAGCTAACACATCTTATTGCGCCGCGACATCCATCGCTCGCCTCCCTAGAGTCGAGTAGAGTATAGCGGAGCATTGTAGAGCGCAGAAAGCCACTGAATAGC
>NW_017004771.1:0-202 GCF_001483705.2 Eufriesea mexicana | reverse complement strand
TTAAAGTGTCCTTGTTTAGGTTAGGTACGGATTGCACCGAGTTTCTTAGCATAGTCCGTTTCCGGCGGTTTTCTGCACTCTACTGCGCTCTAAAATGTTGAGCTATGCTATGGGAGACCAGCAATAGAGGTATCGGCACGTTAGGTTGAGATAGGCTACGTGCGGTTAGGTAAGATTCGGTCAGGTTGGCTCAGGGTATCCT
>NW_017004770.1:0-202 GCF_001483705.2 Eufriesea mexicana | reverse complement strand
TAGAAATGCAGCGCATGGCAATGTATAGCACAAAAGTCGAAGCTACCCTATCCTAACCTATCCGAACGTAATAAAACCAAACGTATCCCATCTTATCGTAACGACACGAGACGACTATTACTGGAATCCCCAGAGCCACGCAGAATACACTAGAGCACAGAAGAACGCAGGGAGCCAACAAATAGCAGCGAATAGCACAAAT
>NW_017004769.1:0-202 GCF_001483705.2 Eufriesea mexicana | reverse complement strand
CACGCACACACCCATACATACGTACATCCGTCCATTCATACCTCAATCCATCCACACTTCCACCCATCCATACAACCAAACATCTACCCATCCATACATCCATCGATACTTATATCCTTCGATCCATACATATATCCAGCAAACCATCAACAATACACAGATCCATAGATACACCTATACATTCATCCTTACATCCGCCCAC
>NW_017004768.1:0-202 GCF_001483705.2 Eufriesea mexicana | reverse complement strand
GGTTGGAAAATTCAATTTTATTGACATTTTCGGCTAATATCGTGGTGAGATGACATTCTCGAACATATAAGGAGGGGAGATACTATTGGCGTGCTGTAGACATTGCTATGATATAGAGTGTGGATGGAAAATTAAATTATATTGACGTTTTCGGCTAATATCGTGGTGAGATAACATTCTCGCATATATAAGTAGGATAGAT
>NW_017004767.1:0-202 GCF_001483705.2 Eufriesea mexicana | reverse complement strand
GTGTCGTTAGGTTAGGGCATGGTAGCTTTGACTTTTGCGCTATGCACCGCTATTCTGTGGATTTCTGCGTTCGACTGCGGTCTAATATATTCTGCCTTTCTCTGGAGATGTCAGAAATTCTCGTCGCAACACGTATGTATGTCTCATGTTGCAGAGAGTTAGGTTATGTAAGGACACGTTTCGTCAGGATGTCCTTTACTTT
>NW_017004766.1:0-202 GCF_001483705.2 Eufriesea mexicana | reverse complement strand
CAAAATTCAATTTTATTGACATTTTCGATTAATATCGTGTTGAGTTAGCTTTCTTGCATAAATCAGGAGGAAAGATTCTATTGGCGTGCCATTGCCATTGCAATGCTACAGAATCTTACGGGAAAATTCAATTTTATTTATATTTTCGACTAACCTCGTGGTAAGCCAACTTCCTTGCATAAGTAAGGAGGAAAGATACTTT
>NW_017004765.1:0-202 GCF_001483705.2 Eufriesea mexicana | reverse complement strand
AGACAATGAAATTGAACTTTTCAGACAGACTCTATTGCACTGCAATGGCTATAACAAACCAATGGTATCTTTCCTCTTTATTTGACAGGACAATCTTGCTTACCCCGATATTAGTCTAAAATATCAATTGAATTGAACATTTCGGTCAGATTCTATTGTAATGCACTCGCTATAGCATACCAGTGGAATCAGTCCTCCTTTT
>NW_017004764.1:0-202 GCF_001483705.2 Eufriesea mexicana | reverse complement strand
TCTATTAAAAATTCATAACCTGTTATAACTCGATGAATAGATCATCTAACGTTCTCGATCCAAAGGTAGGTATAGCCATCTACCTGCCATAGAATAAGTCTATTGAAAATCTATAACCTGCTGTAATTTGATGAATAGGTTACCTAACGTTCTCAATCCAGTGGTATGTATAGCCATCTGCTTCCCATAGAATAGGTCTATT
>NW_017004763.1:0-202 GCF_001483705.2 Eufriesea mexicana | reverse complement strand
ATATTTAGACTCAAGTTTTCAAAAATCAAAGTGAGACATTTTTGACGTATTAGGTTCATTTATGCACGTATATATTTATCTTTTATTATTACTACATATTTAAGTCAACTTGAAGCATAGATTTCTTTAATCATACACCATTCCAGTGTCAAGAAGCAAAGAAAAATATTGTATATAAAAATAAGAAAAATATCTGTCATAT
>NW_017004762.1:0-202 GCF_001483705.2 Eufriesea mexicana | reverse complement strand
GGCTGCACTTGCCATTGGAATGATGGCGTTAGACGATCTATTCAACAAGATATTACAGGTTCTAGGTTCTTCCAAGACCTATTCTCTGGAAACTAGTTGGCCGTACTTGCCATTGGATTGAAGGCGTTAGGCGATGTATTCACCAGGTTATAACAGATTATAAATTTTCAATATAACTATTCTCTGTCAAGTAGACGGCTGT
>NW_017004761.1:0-202 GCF_001483705.2 Eufriesea mexicana | reverse complement strand
TGGGGAGTCCAACAATAATGGCCGCGGCTCGTTACGTTGTGTTAGGCTTCGTTCCTTTGTGTCGTACTTTTTTGGGTTAGGTTTGGGTGTCTTTTACTGTTCTGCTGTACACTGCGATTCTATGGACTTAAGCGCTCTTCTGTGATCCAATATGCTCTGATGGTCTCTGGGGAGGGCAGCAAAGGTTGTCTCGGCTCGTAAG
>NW_017004760.1:0-202 GCF_001483705.2 Eufriesea mexicana | reverse complement strand
ATATTAGTCGAAAATGTCAATAAAATTGATTTTTCCAGCCAGATTCTACAGGACTGCAATGGCCATAGTACACCAATAGTACCTTTCCTCCTTATTTATGCACGAGAGTTAGCTTACCGCGATATTAGTCGAAAATGTTAATAAAATTGGATTTTCCAGCCACAATCTATATCATTGCAATGGCTATAGCACTCAAAAAGCA
>NW_017004759.1:0-202 GCF_001483705.2 Eufriesea mexicana | reverse complement strand
TTCTTGTTTATACTCTCCTTGACACAAGCTTCACTTATTGTATTTCCCTTTATAATAAATTCTCTATTCATACCTAATCACTACGCTATTTCGATAAGCATTTGTAACCACTAAAATAACAATTTGTTATAGATTATGTTAGAAAGCAAAATTCAAAAAATACAGAGGAACTTAAATGTGAATTAAATATAAAGTAAGTATA
>NW_017004758.1:0-202 GCF_001483705.2 Eufriesea mexicana | reverse complement strand
GGCGTTAGGCGACCTATTCTCCAAGCTATAACAGATTATAGATTTTGGACGGACCTATTCACTTGCAAGAAGATGGCTGTACTTGCCATTCGATTGAAGACGTTATGCCATCTGTTCACCGTGCTATAACAGGTTATATACTTTGAATAGAAATATTCTCTGGCAAGTAGATGGCTGTACTTGCCATTGGATTGAAGGCGTT
>NW_017004757.1:0-202 GCF_001483705.2 Eufriesea mexicana | reverse complement strand
AAACACCACGTGTCACACACGTCGTTTGTTGATGTGCCTCGCGTAAGTCGTGTGCGATTGGTAGAACTTAAGACAGAATTCAAAAGCTCGGCAGCTCTGTTTATGTCCTGGAACCACGCTGTTGAGTCTTAAATCGTAAAACAAGAGGTTAAAACTGTTTACACCAAACTACCGTGTCCAATTCTTTACATATATTCTCAGT
>NW_017004756.1:0-202 GCF_001483705.2 Eufriesea mexicana | reverse complement strand
AGCAAAGCAGAAAACACTAAAGCAGAGTGGAGCGCAGATATCCAGCCAATAGGGCTGTATAGCCCAAAGGTAAAAGGTATTCTCTCCACGACTAGCCAAACGTAACGTCAGAAAACGCAGCATAACCCAAACCTTGCGCGATGAGACATCCATTGTTGCCCTCCCCGGAGCCAATCAGAACATCTTTGAGGGGAGTAGTGCT
>NW_017004755.1:0-202 GCF_001483705.2 Eufriesea mexicana | reverse complement strand
TATTGGCACGCCAAAAGTATCTATCCTCCTTATTTATGCTAGCAAGTTAGTTCACCACAATATGAGTCGAAAATGTCAATAAAATTGTACTTTCAAGACAGATTCTACAGCTTTGCAATGGCTATAGTACGCCAAGAGTATTTTTCCTCCTTACTTACGCATGAAGTTAGCTCACCACGATATTAGTCGAAAATGTCAACAA
>NW_017004754.1:0-202 GCF_001483705.2 Eufriesea mexicana | reverse complement strand
TTGCGCTATTCACAGCAATGCGGTGGGCCTCTGCGATCTACAATAATCTAGAATATTCTGCTTGTCTCTGTTGGGGCCAGCAACATTGCATCGTCACGTTCGGTTGAGATACGTTACGTTAGGGTATGTTACGTTTGGATAGGCTTGGATAGGCTACTTCGACTTTTGTTCTATACACTGCTTTTCGGTGGATTTCTGCGCC
>NW_017004753.1:0-202 GCF_001483705.2 Eufriesea mexicana | reverse complement strand
TATTATTACGCGTCGCGAAAAATTTAGATAAATTTGAATGGTTTTGAAAGGTTTTCAAAATCATCAAATTTTGATGATACTATTTTTTTCTAGGTAGACGTGTAGAGGTCATATGAAGGTGATTAACGTTTCTTTAAAAGGTATCACATATTTACAAAAACGGTATTAATCTATTTATATTAAAAGTTCATTAAGTTTAAGA
>NW_017004752.1:0-202 GCF_001483705.2 Eufriesea mexicana | reverse complement strand
TATTGACATTCTCGACTAATATCACGGTGAGATAACTTTCTTGCATAAATGAGGAGGAAAGATAGTATTGGCGTGCTATAGGCATTGCAAAGCTGTTGAATCTTATTGGAAAATTCAATTTTATTGTCATTTTCGGCTGATATCGTTGTGAGATAGCTTTATTGCATAAATAAGGAGGAAAGATTCAATTGGGGTGCAATAG
>NW_017004751.1:0-202 GCF_001483705.2 Eufriesea mexicana | reverse complement strand
GGTGTGTGTATGGATCTATGGATGTACGGATGGATGGGTTATGGAAGGATGGATGTATGGATGGATGGATGGATGGATGCGTGAAAGTATGGATGGATGGATTTATGGAAGGTTGGATGTATGGATGGATGGATGTATGGGTGGATGGCTGCATCGATAGATGGATGTATGGATGGATAGTGGTATGGATGAACGGATCTAC
>NW_017004750.1:0-202 GCF_001483705.2 Eufriesea mexicana | reverse complement strand
TGGAAAATTCAATTCTATTAACATTTTCGACTAATATCGTGGTGAGCTTACTTTCATGGAAAATTAAGGAGGAAAGATTCTATTGGCGTGCTATAGCCATTGCGGTGCTATAGAATCAGGATGGAAAATACAATTTTAATGACATTTTCGGTTAATATCGTGGTTAGCTTACTTTCTTGCATAAATAAGGAGGAAGGATTCT
>NW_017004749.1:0-202 GCF_001483705.2 Eufriesea mexicana | reverse complement strand
TGAAAATCCAGGAGAGGGCCACGTGGAGGTGTCGCGCCGGTTCGTACCCATATCCGCAGCAGTGCTTCAGGGGCCTTGAGGGAAAGCCTCTAGTCGATAGAATAATGTAGGTAAAGGGAAGGTAGCGTGTTGATCTCGTTACCCTAGAAAAATGTCGCCCGATTAGATTAAAGAAACAAAAAATCGGAGTAAACGTTACGTG
>NW_017004748.1:0-201 GCF_001483705.2 Eufriesea mexicana | reverse complement strand
GCTATAGCATGCCCATAGAATCTTTCCTCCTTATTTATGCAACAAAATTAGCTCACCACTATAGTAGTCGAAAATGTTAATAAAATTGCAATTTCCAGTCACACTCTAGAGCATTGCTATGGCTATAGCATGACAATCGAATCATTCCTCCTTATTTATGCAACAAAATTAGCTCACCACGATATTAGTCGAAAATATCAA
>NW_017004747.1:0-202 GCF_001483705.2 Eufriesea mexicana | reverse complement strand
CGGTTGGCCACCTTAGGAGAGGATAGCAATGACTGTAGTGCTACAGTCTGATATTAGGTGCATTTCTGCGCTCCACAGTGCTCTAATTCCTTCAGCTTGTCTCTGAAAATAGCAGCAAAGGTGCTCTAGTCACGTTACTTTGAGTCAGGTTGCGTTCCGTTATGTTCGGTTCGGAAAATTTGGTCAGGGTAGCTTTAACTCT
>NW_017004746.1:0-202 GCF_001483705.2 Eufriesea mexicana | reverse complement strand
CACCAATGTCTACGTTTGCCTTGCGTTTCAGGTGGAAGTAGAGCCCAGTAAAGGTCAATCTCTACTGGCTAGCGAGGAGAAGGAAGATGACAAAGAGGAAACGTCCTCGTTGGCAGAGAAGAGCAAGGATAAACAGGCCTCCACGGAGTCCAAGCAAGAGTACGAAGAGTTAGAGTCTTCCTCAACGACAGCAGCGAGTACA
>NW_017004745.1:0-202 GCF_001483705.2 Eufriesea mexicana | reverse complement strand
ATAGTATCTGGATGGAAAATTCAGTTTCATTGAAATTTTCGACTAATATCGTGGTGAGCTGACATACCTCCATAAATAAGGAGGAAGGATTCTACTTGCGAGCTATAGCCATTCCAATGCTACAGAATCCGGCTGGAAAATGTAATTCTATTGCCATTTTCGACTGATATCTTCGTGAGCTGCCGTCCTTGCATAAATAAGG
>NW_017004744.1:0-202 GCF_001483705.2 Eufriesea mexicana | reverse complement strand
CTACCGCTCGTGATAGTAGCAGGGACAATAGTGTACTGAGTGCAGCCACTATAACAGTACCCTAGCCGCTGTACTAATTGGCACACTGATGATTAGAAATCGATAGCAACCCTAGAATAATCAATATATATATTATATATAATTATCTCTAGACATAACAGATATATATATATATATATATCTGTTATGTCTAGAGATAATT
>NW_017004743.1:0-202 GCF_001483705.2 Eufriesea mexicana | reverse complement strand
ATAACCTGATATAGCATGGTGAATAGATCGCCTAACGCCTTCAATACAATGGCATGTACAGCCTTCTACTTGCCAGAGAATAGGTCTATTCAGAACCTATAACGTGTTATAGCTTTCTGAATAGTTCGTCTTACGCCTGCAATCCAATGGCAAGTAGAGCCATCTACTTGCCAAAGAATATGTCTATTCAAAATCTATAATC
>NW_017004742.1:0-202 GCF_001483705.2 Eufriesea mexicana | reverse complement strand
TCTAAAGATCGATGTTAATTAATACATCAAATTTAAAATTACCGCGATTTCTCGAATTTATTTCAATATTACCACGACCATGCTGATATTCCCAAATGGGAGTGGTTCCCCTGCTCTGTACTAAGATTGCCTATTTAATATTTAAAATTACCCAATGATGCATGGAATATCGAAATAAAATAATTCTACGTCTTAATTTATA
>NW_017004741.1:0-202 GCF_001483705.2 Eufriesea mexicana | reverse complement strand
ACTTGCCAATGGATTGAAGGCGTTAGGCGTTCTATTCGACAAGATATAACAGGTTATAGATTTAGAATAGACCTATTCCCAGGCAAGTAGGTGGCAGTACTTGAAATTGTATTGATGGCGTTAGGCCATCTAATCACCTAGCTATGACAGATTATAGATTTTGAATGGGCCTATTCTCTGGCAAGTAGATGTTTGTACTTGC
>NW_017004740.1:0-202 GCF_001483705.2 Eufriesea mexicana | reverse complement strand
CAGAATATAAAAGCTGCCATTGCTTCGTGATTAGATCGCCTAACGCCTTCAATCTAATGGCAACAACAGCCATCTACTTGTCAGAGATAAGGTCTAACCAAAATCTATAAGCTGTCACAGCTTGGCGAATAGGACGCCTATCACCTTCAATCCAATGGCAAGTACAACCTTCTACTTGCCTGAGAATGAGTCTAATCAGAAT
>NW_017004739.1:0-202 GCF_001483705.2 Eufriesea mexicana | reverse complement strand
CATTCATCAATCCATACATCCATCCATCCATCCATCCAACCATTCATCCATACATACATCCATAAGTACATCCATCTTTACATACATCCATCCATCCATACTTCCACCCATCCATACTCCCATCGATCCATACATCTATCCATCCATACATCCACCCATCAATACATTAATACATCCGCACATCCATAAATCCATCAATGCA
>NW_017004738.1:0-202 GCF_001483705.2 Eufriesea mexicana | reverse complement strand
TGACCATATATGATCTGGCCTGACCTGCCCTGACCTGAGCTGACCTGAACTGACAGCATCTGAACTGAACTGACCTGACGTGACCTGACCTGAGCTGACCTTAGCTGACCTGATCATATATGACCTGACCTGACCTGGACTGACCTGACCTGACCTGACCTGACAGAACTGATCTGACCTGACCTGACCTGACCTGGCCGGA
>NW_017004737.1:0-202 GCF_001483705.2 Eufriesea mexicana | reverse complement strand
TTTCCAGGATGATTCTAGAGCATTGCAATGGTTACAGCTTGCCAATATAACCTTTCCTCCTTGGTTATGCAAGAAAGCTAGTTCACCGCGATATTAGTCGAAAATGTCATTAACATTGAATTTTCCAGCCAGATTTTGCAGCATTGCAATGGCTGTAGCACTCCAAACGGATCCTTCCTGCTTACCTATGCATGGAAGTTAC
>NW_017004736.1:0-202 GCF_001483705.2 Eufriesea mexicana | reverse complement strand
TGAAGGCGTTAGGCGATCTATTCACAATGCTATAACAGGCTATAAATTTTGAATAGACCTACTTTCTGGCAAGCAGAAGTCTGTACTTGCCATTGGATTGAAGGCGTTGGGCGACCTACTCACGAAGCTATAACAGATAATATATTTTGAAAAGAAGTATTCTCTGGCAAGCAGATGTGTGTATTTGCCATTGGATTGAAGG
>NW_017004735.1:0-202 GCF_001483705.2 Eufriesea mexicana | reverse complement strand
GACACACCAGGGCACAACAGAGTGCAGAAATCACCGCACTGCACTGTATAGGACAAAAGTCAAGCATACCCATGCCTAACCTGGCCTTACCTAACTTACCCAAACGTAGTGTACCTAAACATGACGTGTCAAGACCAAAATTCTTGGCCTCACCAGAACCATGCAGAGAATGTTAGAGCACATTAGAGCGCAGAAATCCATC
>NW_017004734.1:0-202 GCF_001483705.2 Eufriesea mexicana | reverse complement strand
TGGCTCTGACCTATAACAACTGCACAATACCACGCATTCTAGATCTTCCACTCGCACTTCGAAGAACATTCTTATCTACATTCGCATACACATTAATAAACCCAAATCCACAAGGGTAACGTTTTGGAATTGCATTTTGTACTTCTTCATATAATTAAAGCCTTCTAGAGGAAATAAAGTAATTTTTGTTTAACATTTAAAA
>NW_017004733.1:0-201 GCF_001483705.2 Eufriesea mexicana | reverse complement strand
TTATGTATGTATGGATGTGTATATGTATGAATGTATGGATGGATGGATGTATGAATGGGTGGACCTATGGATGGGTGTATGTATGGATGTATGTATGGATGTATGTATGGATGGGCGTATGGGTGGAGGGATTAATGGATGTGTGGATGTATGGATGTATGAATGGATGGGTGTATGGATGGATAGATGTATGGATCGATG
>NW_017004732.1:0-201 GCF_001483705.2 Eufriesea mexicana | reverse complement strand
CCAATATAATCTTTCCTCCTTGTTTATGCAGGAAAGTTAGCTGAACACGATATTAGACCAAATTGTCAATAAAATTGATTCTTCCAGCCAGATTCTTTGCATTGCTTTGCCAATAGCACGCCTATAGAATCTTTCCATCTTGTTTATGCTAGAAAGTTAACTCACCACGATATTAGTCGAAAATGACAATGAAATTGAAAT
>NW_017004731.1:0-202 GCF_001483705.2 Eufriesea mexicana | reverse complement strand
TGCATTGCAATAGAATCTGAATGACCTGTTCAATTTTATTGACATTTTCGTCTAATATTGAGCCGAGCAAGCCTTTCTGCGTAAATTATTTGGAAAGATTCTATTGGTTTGCCATAGCCACTGCAATGCAATAGAATCATACCGAAAAGTGCAAATTTAATGACATTTTCATCTAATATTCTGGTGTGCAAATCTTTCTGCA
>NW_017004730.1:0-201 GCF_001483705.2 Eufriesea mexicana | reverse complement strand
ATACCGTGGTGACATAATTTTGTTGCATAAATAAGGAGGAAAGGTCCTGTTGGCATGCTGTAGGAATTGCAATGCTATAGAGTTTGGCTGGAAAATTCAATTCTGTTGATATTTTCGACAAACAGCGTGGTGAGCTACTTTTGTTACATAAATACGGAGGTAAGATACTATTGGCATGCTATAGCCATTGCAATGCTATAG
>NW_017004729.1:0-202 GCF_001483705.2 Eufriesea mexicana | reverse complement strand
GTACTGCGCAATAGACTTTTTTGGCTTCTATTTCCGAAATTAGGCTTTTTGATTAGGTTTGCTTTATATATTAGCGTAGAGTGGAATTTTCTGTAACGGGATTGGATATTTTTTTTCGGTTTCGAGAGTGTGTTTTCGAACAATAGTGCCGAATGTGTTAATTGCTGTGAAATCGTGCTGCGTAATAGTGCATTTTCTTTTC
>NW_017004728.1:0-202 GCF_001483705.2 Eufriesea mexicana | reverse complement strand
CCACAGCTATCATGAGCAAACCTATCACAACCTGGTCTCACCAAACGTAACCTAACTAAACCTTACGCGCCGCTGCCACCATTTCAGGGATCCACAGACCAATGCAGAGCTTATTAGATCACAGTGGAGCACAAAAATTGGACGAAAAGAAGTGTACAGCACAAAAGTCAAAGCTGTCCCGATCTAACCTAACCAAACGTAA
>NW_017004727.1:0-202 GCF_001483705.2 Eufriesea mexicana | reverse complement strand
CAATCGAACCATCGATAATTTTATTCTTCTTTTTCGATTCGTTTTTGCATGTAGAATTACTCCATTCCGGATGTACTACCATTGCTGGCACACCCTGTATACGTTCGTATAACATTTTTCACTTATTTTAGAATATAGATTTACTCTCTGAAGTATGGATGTGTATTTATGAACCACCCTGTATATTACCTTACGCAATTAA
>NW_017004726.1:0-202 GCF_001483705.2 Eufriesea mexicana | reverse complement strand
CCGATGGATTAGTTTGAACGCTGATGACTTATATTCCACATCCATTCTGTAATAAACAATATATGGTGCCCTTATGGCTAGAGATATCTACAATTGGAAACACGTTACTTAGTACACCCACCAGGAGAGCACTGCCCCTGTTAGATTAACTACTTCAACGATGATTTACGTTCTGCAGAAATTCCACCATGAAAGAGGACAG
>NW_017004725.1:0-202 GCF_001483705.2 Eufriesea mexicana | reverse complement strand
GTTGGGTCAAGCTATGGTTGGTTATGTTTTGTTGGTTTGGGTTAGGCTTGTGTAGCGTTGACCCTTCGGTTATACACTGCGATTATATGGTTTTCCGCGTTCTACTCCACACTAGCGTGTTCAGCTTGACACTGCTGAGGCCATAAATAGTGGCCGCGGCGCGTTAGGTTGTGTTAGGCTATGTTTGGAAATGTTCAGGTGG
>NW_017004724.1:0-202 GCF_001483705.2 Eufriesea mexicana | reverse complement strand
TGCACTGCGTTTCTATGAATTCCTGCGCTCTACTCTCCCCTACTATGCCCTGCTTGGCTATGTAGAGGCCCGCAATGCTGGCTGCGCCACGCATGGTGTTGTTATATTGCCTTCGGTTGGCCTAGGATAGGTAGCGTATGCTTAGGGTACTTTTGACTCTTGTGCTCAGCAGCGATGTTCTGGTTACACCAGAAATTGTGGT
>NW_017004723.1:0-202 GCF_001483705.2 Eufriesea mexicana | reverse complement strand
GAGTTCTGTAAGGCTTGATTCGTCCATGATAAAAATGTCAGTCAAAGCGAGCGAGCCCGGATTACTTTACTTTTGAAATTACACGAGATATAATATAAATGTTTTTAGAAAAATTAATGTTGATTTTGTAACTTTTTGTATAAATATGTGTAATTATTTGGGCGTTTATTTAGTATTTTGATTATTATTTTTTGCATATACA
>NW_017004722.1:0-202 GCF_001483705.2 Eufriesea mexicana | reverse complement strand
ATTTGGATATATTACGTTTGGTATCGTTGGGATAGATTTGCATTGACTTTTGTGCTGTACACTTGTATACAGTGGATTTCTGTGCTCTACTGTACCCGAATGTATTCTGCTTGGCTCTATGGAGGCCAGCAACTGCGGCCCTGTCAAGTCAGGTTGAGTTATGGTATGCTTGGCTAGGTTAGGTCAGGCTAAGTTTGGTTCG
>NW_017004721.1:0-202 GCF_001483705.2 Eufriesea mexicana | reverse complement strand
TTACGTTTGGTTTCGTTAGGATAGGATGGCTTTGACTTTTGTGCTATACGCAGCTATTCGGTGGAATTCTGCGCTCTACTGCGCTCCAGTATGCCCTCCTTGGCGCTGCGGATGCCAGCAATAGTTGTCTCGGCACGTAAGATTGAGTTAGGCTACGTTTGGTTACGCTATGTTGGCCTGAGTTAGGTTTGGGTAACTTTGT
>NW_017004720.1:0-202 GCF_001483705.2 Eufriesea mexicana | reverse complement strand
GTGCCAAGAACATTATCGCTGGCCACCCCAGAGCAAAGCAGAATATACTACAGCAGAGTAGAGTACAGAAAGCCACCAGAGAGCTGCGTACGGCGCAAAAGCGAAAGATATCCTAACGTAACCTGTCCTAACCCGACCAAACCGAACGTAGAGTAACGCAACATGTGGCGTAAAGAATACTATTGCTGGCCTCCACGGATCC
>NW_017004719.1:0-202 GCF_001483705.2 Eufriesea mexicana | reverse complement strand
GCGCAGCAATACGACACATTGCTGTGTATTGCACAAACGGCAAACATAACTTGACCTAACCTGGCCGAACATAAACTATCCAAAAGTAGTGTAGCTAAGCATGACGTGAGGAGACATGTATTGCTGGCTTCCCCAGAGGCAAGCAGAGCATATTAGAGAACAATAGAGCGTAGATATCCACCGAATAGTAATGAATAGCACT
>NW_017004718.1:0-202 GCF_001483705.2 Eufriesea mexicana | reverse complement strand
CTTTGCTACCATTTTGTCGCTTAGTGTAGTTGTTGCTGCATTATTTCATGAAAAATTTCGATCCCCTTTTTGTCTGAGATGGAAGTTTGTGTGTGGATGGAGAGTGCACGTAGTATTCAACCTTAGTTATCTTTACCTTCGTCCTTTATTGGTTCCATACCAATGATTTCGTCACTTGTTGCGTTTGAGATGAATATTTGCA
>NW_017004717.1:0-202 GCF_001483705.2 Eufriesea mexicana | reverse complement strand
CACTAGCCTTCCCAGAGTCATGCAGAGTATAGTAGAGCAACGTATGGCGCAGAAATCCACAGAGTACCAACGTATAACACAAAGGTCAAAGCTAGCCTCTTGCTGCCTATCCGAATGTAATAAAACGAAACGCAACCTAGCTTAACCTAACGTGCCGTGGCCGCTGTTGCTGGCCTCCCTAGAGTCAAGCAGAAGATATTAG
>NW_017004716.1:0-202 GCF_001483705.2 Eufriesea mexicana | reverse complement strand
GTTATGTTACCATTGGCTAGGTTAGGAGAGTATAGCTTTGGCTTCAGTGCTATAGTCTGCTACATGGTTGATTTTTGCGCCCAACAGTGCTCTGACAGTTTCAGCTTGGGACTGGGACGGCCAGTAATAGTAATTTCGAAACGTTACGTTCAGTCACGTTACGTACTCTCAGGTTGGGTGAGGCTAGATTTCGTTAAGATGG
>NW_017004715.1:0-202 GCF_001483705.2 Eufriesea mexicana | reverse complement strand
ACTTTTATGCTGTACACTGCTATTCGGGGGTTCGTGCGCCCTATATTGATCTGCAATAAACTGGTCGTCGATGGGGAGGCCAGTAATAGTGATATCGGCTCGTCAGGCTGTGTTAGTCTACGTTTGCTAGTTTATGTTCGTCTGGGTTATGTTTGGATAGCTTCGACTTACGTGGTGTACACTGTTTCTCGGTGGATTTCTG
>NW_017004714.1:0-201 GCF_001483705.2 Eufriesea mexicana | reverse complement strand
TCTATAGCATTGCAATGGCTATAGCTCGCCAGTAGAATCTTTACTCCATACACATGCAAGAATGTCAGCTAACCTCGATCTTAGTCGAAAATGTCAATAAAATTATATTTTCCATCCAGATATTATAGAATTGCCATTGCCATAGCTGGCCAATTGAATCTTTCCTCCGTATTTATGCAAGAGAGTTACCTCACCACGATA
>NW_017004713.1:0-202 GCF_001483705.2 Eufriesea mexicana | reverse complement strand
TAATAGAATAGAATATTCAAGAAATAACATTCTATTTCTTGTAACCTCATAAATCTCTAAAATGTTGGAAATTTCAATATAGGATACTGAGAAAACGTGAAAAAATATTGTAAATAATCCTTGAAGCTTCTGTATAGTCATTTTTAATACGTCACTATGCAACATGATTAGTATTCATTTCCTCACCGAACACTTGTCCTTC
>NW_017004712.1:0-202 GCF_001483705.2 Eufriesea mexicana | reverse complement strand
GTTCGGAGAGAATAGCTTTGATTTTCGTGATGTACACTTTTATTCAGATCATTCCTGCGCTCCGCTGCGCTCTACTATGATCTGCTTTGCGCTGTCGAGGCCAGCAATAATGGTCTGGACACGATTGGTTGAATTTGGTTAGTTTTGGTTTACTTACCTTTGGTTAGGTTAGGGCCCCGTATCTCTGACTTATGTGCTATAA
>NW_017004711.1:0-202 GCF_001483705.2 Eufriesea mexicana | reverse complement strand
TCTTGAAAGTTGAGGTTAACACGCTCGAAGCCATTTTATAACGCAACGAAGAGCAAATTTCGCCTATAAAATTAAATTTTTCGATTCCATAATAAACCCAAGAATGTCATCGAGCTTCCAATTAATTTCGTTCGATTACCCGTCCGAAAATTTCCAAACGTTCCAACACTCTCGTTACGCGAACAAAGCAAAGGCTACCCCC
>NW_017004710.1:0-202 GCF_001483705.2 Eufriesea mexicana | reverse complement strand
ATACTGCGGTTCTATGGATACTTGCGTTCTACACTACACTAATGTGCTCTGTTCATCTCTGTGAAGACTAGCATGGTTGTCGTGGCGCGATAGGTTGAGGTTGGTTACGCTTGGTTATGTGACAATTGGTTCGGTTTGTAGATTGCAGCTTTGACCTTAATTATATATTCTGCTATTAGGAGGACTTCTGAGATCTACAGTG
>NW_017004709.1:0-201 GCF_001483705.2 Eufriesea mexicana | reverse complement strand
CAAAATATGAAACCTGTTGTTGCTTGGTGAATAGGTCGCCTAACGCCTTCAGTCCAATGGCAGCTACAGCCGTCTACCTGCCAGAGAATTTTTCTTTTGAAAATCTATAGCCAGTTGTAGCTCGGTGAATAGATCGCTTAACGCCTTCAATCCAATGTCAAGTACAGCCACCTGGTTGCCAGGGAATAGTTCTATTCAAAA
>NW_017004708.1:0-202 GCF_001483705.2 Eufriesea mexicana | reverse complement strand
GGATGTATGGATGGTTGTATGTATGGAAGGATGGTTGTATGGATGGATGGATGTATGGGCGGATGGCTGTGCCGATAGGTGGATGTATGGATGACTGGATTTATGGATGTATGGATGTATGAGTGTATGGATGTATGGTTGGACGGATGTACGAGTGTATGGATGTATGGACGGATGGATGGATGGATGTATGGGTGGGTTG
>NW_017004707.1:0-202 GCF_001483705.2 Eufriesea mexicana | reverse complement strand
AATGAATGATTTATTTATTCGAATGATTGTGCAGATAAGGATCTCAGTGTATTATTTTACCTAAAAAAGTGTAATACTAATGTTAAGTTGGTCTTAATATCTCCATCTGTCTGGTTGTACCTTGATATTTGGGAAATTCTGAGTATATCTGATGAGTTGTTTAACGATTATATGATTATTTCGTACAAATTTCTATCTCATT
>NW_017004706.1:0-202 GCF_001483705.2 Eufriesea mexicana | reverse complement strand
GCGGGCTCGATTAATGGCCAAGACGAAGGATTTTCAACCGTTCCGCTGATTTCTGAGTCGCCAATATGTTAGCGTGACTGATGGTAGAACAAAAGACTGGAAAAGGCGATTCAATCTGGTAAAAACTTCGAATAGGGGCTTTAATAGAGGTTCTCTAAGGCAGGTTGTATTCTAGTAATAGTAATTCGTGGTTCGGATGAAA
>NW_017004705.1:0-201 GCF_001483705.2 Eufriesea mexicana | reverse complement strand
TTTATGCAAGAAAGGTGGCCCACCACGATATTAGTCTAAAATGTCAGTAAAATTGAGTTTTCCTGCCAGCGTCCATAGCATTGCGACGGCTATAGCACGTGAATTGAATCTTTCCTCCTTATTTATGCTAGCAAGTTTACTAACCACAATATTGGTCGAAATTGTCAATAAAATTGAATTTTCCTTCCAGATTCTACTGCA
>NW_017004704.1:0-202 GCF_001483705.2 Eufriesea mexicana | reverse complement strand
TGCTTGGCCAAACGTAACATAACAAAGCGTTATCTATCTCAAACTAACGCGCCGAGACCACTAATGCTGGCCTCCCCAGAGCGAATCAGAGTACATTATAGCCCTATAGAGCGCAGGAATCCAGCGGACGGCGGTTTAGAGCGCAAAAGTCATAGGTAACATATTGTAACCTCGCAAACCGTGCAATACCAAGCGTAACCAA
>NW_017004703.1:0-201 GCF_001483705.2 Eufriesea mexicana | reverse complement strand
TTGCGTTGCGGTGGTATGCGTCTTGTGTGCGCGCGAGTGTGTGTGTGGGTGTGCCTATAAACGGCCCTTCTCGCGCGCATGGACATGATCGTTTCGCCTGCGATTACCCGTCGCGCCGGGGGGGAACTGCGGCTGCGACGCGGCGGCGTCCTGGCAATTGCGTCGCCGCGAAGTCCAGGGCGCACCGAAATGCGCAGGGCT
>NW_017004702.1:0-201 GCF_001483705.2 Eufriesea mexicana | reverse complement strand
TTGCGTTGCGGTGGTATGCGTCTTGTGTGCGCGCGAGTGTGTGTGTGGGTGTGCCTATAAACGTCCCTTCTCGCGCGCATGGACATGATCGTTTCGCCGGCGACTACCCGTCGCGCCGGGGGGGAACTGCGGCTGCGTCGCGGCGGCGTCCTGGCAATTGCGTCGCCGCGAAGTCCAGGGCGCACCGAAATGCGCAGGGCT
>NW_017004701.1:0-201 GCF_001483705.2 Eufriesea mexicana | reverse complement strand
ATGTATGGAAAGATGGGTGTATGGATGTATGAATGAATGGATTGGTGGCCGTATGGATGGATGTTTGTATGGATGGATTGAGCTATGGATAGACGGATGTACGGATGAGTGTATGTACGGATGAATGGATGTATGGACGGATTGAGGTACGGATTGATGGATGTTTGTATGGATGGATGTATGGATGTATGTATGTATGTA
>NW_017004700.1:0-201 GCF_001483705.2 Eufriesea mexicana | reverse complement strand
TATATGTAAGGATGTATGGATTTATGGATGTATGTATGGATGGACGTATGGATGTATGTATGGGTGAATGGATTTATGGATGGATGGATTTATGGATTTGTGGATGTATTGATGTATGTATGGATGAATGCATGTATTTGTGGATGTATGTATGTATGGATGTACGGATGTATGGATGTATGGATGCATGGATGTATTGAT
>NW_017004699.1:0-201 GCF_001483705.2 Eufriesea mexicana | reverse complement strand
GAGAGCGCTCCCAAGTTTTTTCCCGCCCGATTCCAGGCCGACAGCTACAACACCGATGCACTGTTCGCCTGCTATCGAATTTTCACGCTTAAGTAACCTTTCTTCCCAGCCATGCTACACCGAAAAGGTTTTTGCACCGGCCAGCTAGCTGCGAACCGAAGTTTCGGCTCCCTGTCCGCGCCGGCGTCGAGTTGTACTACT
>NW_017004698.1:0-201 GCF_001483705.2 Eufriesea mexicana | reverse complement strand
CAGAAGTATCTGTCTGTAAAAATTCAATTTTATTGACATTTTTGACAAATACCGTGGTGAGCTCTCTTTCTTCCATAAATAAGGAGCAAAGATTCTGTTGGCGTGCTATTGCCATTGCAATGGTATGGAATCTGGCCGGAAAGTTCAATTTTATTGACATTTTCGAATAATATCGTGGAAAGCTAACTTTCTTGCATAATC
>NW_017004697.1:0-201 GCF_001483705.2 Eufriesea mexicana | reverse complement strand
CAGCGCTCCGCTCTCCTTTATAATATTCAGCTTGGCTGTGGGGAGGGCAGTAATTGTGGTCTCTGCACGTTAGGAGGAGTCAGGTCAGGTTTAATTACGCTATGTATGGAGAGGTTGGGAGTGATGTCTCTCACTTTCGTGCTATACAAATCTATTCGGTGGACATCTGCGCTCTACTGAGATCTAATGTTCTCTGCTTTG
>NW_017004696.1:0-201 GCF_001483705.2 Eufriesea mexicana | reverse complement strand
TAATTAAATAATCACTAATTATTTAATAGAATAACAATTAAACAAGTGCATAACTAAAATTTCGTATATATTTGTCTTCTGTCGCCCAACTAATCGTTAAATTATTTCAAATCGTTGAAATAACTATAGTCAGTGTCAGTAATTGAATCAACCAACACCAGATGTCACTCCTGCATGGTGGTGATCTCCTCACGCCCTCTT
>NW_017004695.1:0-201 GCF_001483705.2 Eufriesea mexicana | reverse complement strand
AGGTTAGGATAGGACAGCTCTGACTTTTGTGTGATCCACTGCTATTCTGTGGATTTCTGCGCTATACTGCCATCTAATATACTTTGCTTTGATCTGGGAATACCAGGAATGGTGGCCGTGGGGCGTTAGTTTGAATTTGTCAACATTTGGTTAGGTTAGGTTTGTTTGGGTTAGGTTAGGATGTCTATGATTTTCGTGCTA
>NW_017004694.1:0-201 GCF_001483705.2 Eufriesea mexicana | reverse complement strand
TGTATTGTTTATCTTTTCAGTAAAATTTTAAACTATTAAAAGACATAAGGTCTATTTTTTTTTTTAATAGAATTCTAAATTAATAAAGGATCAATATATTTTTCGTGGAATAAAATTTTGAACTGCTAGACATAACGTCTGATTCTCGAACAGAATTCTAAATTAAAAAAGTCACTATCGGTTTTTGAAATAAAACCCTAA
>NW_017004693.1:0-201 GCF_001483705.2 Eufriesea mexicana | reverse complement strand
ACGAAACGTAACATAACGCAACCTAACGTGCCGATACCACTATTACTGAACACCCCGGAGACAGGCAGGACATATTGGAGCGCAATAGGGCGCAGAAATCCAACGAATGGCAGTGAATGGCACGAATGTCTAAGTTAATCTGTCCTAACATATCCAAACTTATCACATGCAAACGTAGCCTAACTAAACCTAAAGCGCCGA
>NW_017004692.1:0-201 GCF_001483705.2 Eufriesea mexicana | reverse complement strand
CGTAACCCATCTCAACCTAACACGACAAGAACACTATTGCTAGCCTCCACACAGACAAGCATATTATGCTACAGAACAGTAGAGCGCACAACACCACCGCATTGCAGTGTACAACAAAAAAGTCAAAGATAACCATAACATACCTGACCTAACATAACCTAACCAATCGTAGTGGAACCGAATATGACGTGTCGAGACCAC
>NW_017004691.1:0-201 GCF_001483705.2 Eufriesea mexicana | reverse complement strand
CGCAAACTGTATCGTTGCAATGGCTATAGCACTCAAAAAGCATCTATTCTCCTTATTTAGGCAAGGAAGTTAGCTCACCACAATATTAGTAGAAAATGTCAATAAAATTGTACTTTCCAGGCAGATTCTATAAATTGGGAGGGCTATAGCACGCGAATTGGATCTTACCTCCTTATTTATGCAAGAAAGTTAGCTCACCAC
>NW_017004690.1:0-201 GCF_001483705.2 Eufriesea mexicana | reverse complement strand
GGCAAAAATTCAACGCGGTATAAAACGGAATCGGTTGGTTAAGTTAGGTTAGGTTAGATCGACGAACGAATCGGCGAAACATCAGCGCGCTACAAAACAGAATCGGTTGGTTAGGTTAGGTTAGATCGACGAACGAAATGGCAAAAAATCAACGCGATATAAAACGGAATCGGTTGGTTAGGTTAGGTTAGGTTAGATCGA
>NW_017004689.1:0-201 GCF_001483705.2 Eufriesea mexicana | reverse complement strand
AGAATAAAATATAAAAATTCGTGCCACAGTAGGCACTAAAAGCTCAAAAAAGCTCTCAAAAATGATCTCTAACAAGAATCCTACAATTCAGACACAAAGCTCGAAAGAAATGAAAACATGAAAATATCTTAGGTTTAATCCCAAACAATCAAACACGTAACATAAAAGAGAAAAAAGATACGAAAATTTCTCAGTTTTAAT
>NW_017004688.1:0-201 GCF_001483705.2 Eufriesea mexicana | reverse complement strand
CCATACATACATCCATGCATACATCCATACATACATCCACCCATTCACCCATCCATAAATCCACCCAATCATCCATCCATCCATCCATATATATATTCATCCACACATCCCCACAAACATACTTCCGTAAATGCATCGATTCGTACATCCACCCTCTGATACATTCATCCATCCATACATCCACCCATCCATACATCCACC
>NW_017004687.1:0-201 GCF_001483705.2 Eufriesea mexicana | reverse complement strand
TCTATTCACCAAGCTATAACAGGTTATAGATTTTGAATAGACCTTTTTTCTGGCAAGTATATGACTGTACCTGCCATTGGATTGACGGCGTTGGGCGATCTATTCATCAAGCCATAACAGCTTATAGATTTTGAAAAGCCTATTCTCTGGCAAGTAGACGGCTGTGCTTGCCATTGGTTGAAGGCGTTAGGCGACCTATTC
>NW_017004686.1:0-201 GCF_001483705.2 Eufriesea mexicana | reverse complement strand
GCGAGATTATATAGCATTGCAGCAGCAGTAGCATGCCAATAGTATTCTCCCTCCTTGTTAAAGCAAGAAAGTTAGCTCACCATAATATTAGTTGAAAATGTAAATAAAACTGAATATTCCAGGCAGATTCTATAGCACTGCAACTGGTATTGCACGCAAGTAGTATCTTTCCTCCTTATTTATGCAAAAAGTTATCTGACC
>NW_017004685.1:0-201 GCF_001483705.2 Eufriesea mexicana | reverse complement strand
TTCATGCATAAATAAGTGTGAAATATGCTATTGGCTTGCTTTAGCCATGGTAATGCTATAGAACCAGGCTGTAAAATTTAATTTTATTGACATTTTCGAATAATATCGTTGTCAGCTATCTTTCTTGCATAAATAAGTGAGAGATATCCTATTTGCGTGCTATAGCGATTGCAATGCTATGGGATCTGGCTGGAAAATTCA
>NW_017004684.1:0-201 GCF_001483705.2 Eufriesea mexicana | reverse complement strand
CATACATCCATACATCCATACATCCACCCATACATCCATAAATATATACATCCATACATATATGCATCCATCCATACATCCATACATATATAAATCCATACATCCATACATCCGTACATTCGTTCATCCTTACCTCATTCCATTCACACTTCCACCCATCCATACAACCATCAATCAATACATACATACATACATGCATAC
>NW_017004683.1:0-201 GCF_001483705.2 Eufriesea mexicana | reverse complement strand
CTAACTGTCCTGTATAAATAAGGAGGAAAGATTCTATTGGCGCGCTATAGCCATTGAAATGCTGTAGAATCTTCCTCGAAAATTCAATTTAATTGACATTGTCGACTAATATCGTGATGAGGTAGCTTTCGTGCATATATAAGGAGGTACGGTACTCTTGGCCAGATGTAGCCATTGCAATTCTATAGTATCTGAATGGAA
>NW_017004682.1:0-201 GCF_001483705.2 Eufriesea mexicana | reverse complement strand
GGTCAGGTCAGGCCAGGCCAGTTCAGGTCAGTTCACTTCAAATCGGATCATGTCATGTCAGGTAACATCAGGTCAGGTCAGGACAGGCAAGGTCGTGGCTGGTCATGTCAGGTCATGTCAAGTATGGTAAGGTCAGGACAGGCCAGATCATGCCTGGTCAGTATAGGTCAGTTCAGGTCAGTTCACTTCGGAGCAGATCAT
>NW_017004681.1:0-201 GCF_001483705.2 Eufriesea mexicana | reverse complement strand
GAAGTCGAATTTCATTGACATTTTCGTCCAATATTGTGGAGAAGAACCCTTTCTGCGTAAATAGGACGGAATAATTCAATTGGTTTGCAATAGCCATTGCATTACAATAGAATCTTTCAGAAAAGATCAATTCTATTTACATATTCGACTAATATCATGTTGAGCAGACTTTTCTGCACACGTAAGGGGGCAAGATTCCAC
>NW_017004680.1:0-201 GCF_001483705.2 Eufriesea mexicana | reverse complement strand
TAGCGTAGTCAAACGTAATATAACAAATCCTAACGTGATGCGACCACTTTTGCTAGCCTCGTCGGGTCCAACAGCACATATTTGATTGGGTGGAGCGCAGAAATCCATAGAAATACTGTGTATATGAGAAAAGTCAATGCTATCGGAACCTAGCGCAAACCAACATAACCTAGCCAAACGAAGACTAACAGTACATAACGT
>NW_017004679.1:0-201 GCF_001483705.2 Eufriesea mexicana | reverse complement strand
TATTGCACGCCAACAGAATCTTTCTCCCTTATTTATGCAAGAAAGTTAGCTCTCCACGATATTAGTCAAAAATTTCTATAAAATTGATTCTGCCAGGCACATTCCATATTATTGCAATGGTTATAGCACGCCGAAAGTATATTTGCTCTTTATTTATGCAAGAAAGGTAGCGCACCTCAATATTATTCGAAAATGCAAATA
>NW_017004678.1:0-201 GCF_001483705.2 Eufriesea mexicana | reverse complement strand
ATGTATGTACGTATGAATGTATGTAGGAATGTATGTATGGATGTATGTGTGGATGAATGCATGTGTGTATGTATGGATGTATTTATGGATGTATGTATGGATGGATGGCGGTATGGATGGGTGGATATATGGTCGTACGAATTTATGGATGTATGGATGTATGTATGGAAGCATGTTTGTATGTATGTATGGAAGCATGTA
>NW_017004677.1:0-201 GCF_001483705.2 Eufriesea mexicana | reverse complement strand
GATCTTTTGATAATTTCAGAAATTAAAAATTAGAAGTTAATGAATAACAAATTATAAATTTGAAAATAGTAAATTGATTAAATTCGTAGAATGATACGATATTCGTTTATGTTATTGTACAATTTTAATTATTCTGTAACCTAAACTATAATTGATTATGAACAATTCTCCACGACAGACATTTCGATACCAAATAGAAAA
>NW_017004676.1:0-201 GCF_001483705.2 Eufriesea mexicana | reverse complement strand
GTTCGGTGGGCTTAGGCGCTCCACGGTTGTCTGTTATGTTCAGCTTGGCACTGGGAAAGGCAGAAACAGTGGTATTTGCACGATACGCTGAGATATGCTACGTTTGGTAGGTTGGGTTAGGTCAGTTTGGGTTAGGGCATCTTCCGCTTTTGGGCTATTAACTGCAATTCCATGGATTACTGAGCTCCACTGTGCTCTAGT
>NW_017004675.1:0-201 GCF_001483705.2 Eufriesea mexicana | reverse complement strand
ATTGCAATGGCTATAGCACTCAAAAAGTATCTTTCCTCCTTACTTACGCCAGGAAGTCAGCTCTCCACGATATTAGTCGACAATGTCAACAAAATTGATCTTTCCAGGCTGATTCTGTAGCATTGCGACGGCTATATCACGCCACTTGAATCTTTCCTCCATATGTATGCAATAAAGTAAGCTCACCACAATATTAGTCGA
>NW_017004674.1:0-201 GCF_001483705.2 Eufriesea mexicana | reverse complement strand
TCATGTTAGGTTTGGTTACGTTACGATTTGCTGGGACAGGAATGGGTGCCTTTAACTTGTGTCTTATACACTCCAATTCGGTGGAATTCTGCGCCCTGCAGTGCTCTAATATGCTCCGCTGTGCCATGAGAATATCACAAATTTTGTTGCAGGCACGTCAGGTTGAGTTATGCTCGGTTGGTAATGTTACGCTTGGTCGTG
>NW_017004673.1:0-201 GCF_001483705.2 Eufriesea mexicana | reverse complement strand
TGGACTTCTGCGCCCTACAGTGCTCTAATATTTTCTGCTTGGCTTTGGCAGGGCCAGCAATAGCGATCTCGTCACGTTAGGTACAGTTATTCTTAGTTTGCTTATGTTCTTTTGGTTTGGGTTAGGTTTGGGCAGCCATGGCTTCTCAAATATACCCTGCGATTCTATGGATTTCTGCGTTGCACTCTCCACTATTGTGTT
>NW_017004672.1:0-201 GCF_001483705.2 Eufriesea mexicana | reverse complement strand
ATAGATTAGCAGTGTACAGCGGAAAGTCGGAGCTATCCACACCCGCCCAAAAAAACCTAACTTAAGCGAACGTAGCCAACCTCGAACTGACGTGCGAAGATCTCTGTTGCTGGCCTCAGGAGGACGGAGCGGAGCATGCTACAGCCACGCAGAGTGCAGAATTCGACCGAATACCAGCGTATAGCACAGAAACCGTCGCTA
>NW_017004671.1:0-201 GCF_001483705.2 Eufriesea mexicana | reverse complement strand
GACCTGAACTGATCTGAACTGACCTGAACTGAAAGCATCTGACCTGACATGACCTGACCTGACTTGACATGACCTGACCTGACCTGACCTGACCTGACTTGACCTGACCTGACCTGACCAGGCCTGACGTGATCTGACGACCTGATCAGACATGACCTGACCTGACCTGACGTGACCTGACCTGACATCATCTGATCTGAC
>NW_017004670.1:0-201 GCF_001483705.2 Eufriesea mexicana | reverse complement strand
ACGACCGCTTCTGCTGGCGTCCCGATAGTCGAGCACAGTATATTAGAGTAGTGTAAAGGGCAATAATTCACCAAACTGCAGAGTATAGCACAAGGTCTGAGCTACCCGATCCTAACCTAAGCTAATGTAACATAGCCAAACGCAACATAGCTCAGACTGACGTGCCGAGGGCACTACTGCTGGACTCCCCACAGCCGAGCA
>NW_017004669.1:0-201 GCF_001483705.2 Eufriesea mexicana | reverse complement strand
TTCGTTCTTTAAAGATTTTTCTTTTTCCCTTTTTCCATCCACCGAATTTGACCAGCTGTGATGAGTTTAACGTTAACTCGGTTAATTATTCCATACATGTATTTGTAAATAATCAATAAGCTATATCAAATTTTCAATGAGAATATTTCACCGTTCCCAAATCTCATTGGCAATTCAACGTTACATATATCGAAGATAACA
>NW_017004668.1:0-201 GCF_001483705.2 Eufriesea mexicana | reverse complement strand
AGGTCACCACGATATTAGTCGAAAATGCCAATAAAATCGAATTTCCCTTCCAGATTCTATAGCTTTGCAAGGACTAGAGCACGCCAAAAGTATGTTTCCTCCTTACTTACGCAAGGAAGTTTGCTCACCACGATATTTGTCGAAAATGTCAATAAAATTCAATTTTCCAGGAAGATTCTATAGCTTTGCAATGCCTATAGC
>NW_017004667.1:0-201 GCF_001483705.2 Eufriesea mexicana | reverse complement strand
CCGCATGACAGAGTACAGCACAAATATCAGAGTTGTCCTATCCTATCTTTATCAAGAGCAACTTAAACAAACGTAACATAACAAAACCTTACGTGGCTCGACCACCATTGCTAGCCTCCCCATCGCCAAGCAGAAGGAATTAGCGAAGAGTGGAGCGCAAAAATCAATCGAATGGGAGTGAGCGGCAGAAAGGTCAAAGCT
>NW_017004666.1:0-201 GCF_001483705.2 Eufriesea mexicana | reverse complement strand
GCCAGTCCGCGCAGTCTGGCGATTCTCCGGCGAGTCGCTCGCAGGAGGGCGATCAGGTTCGTGCGCGATTACCGCACCATACCCCACGAGGCGGCGATGGCCCTGGCGGGTGTTCCGCCGTTCGAACAGCAAGCGGTTGTGGAGGCCCGTATCTACGGTCTCCTACACGCTGGCGGCGGCGGTGCTCCTGAAGAAGGGGCA
>NW_017004665.1:0-201 GCF_001483705.2 Eufriesea mexicana | reverse complement strand
TCAAAATCTATAATCTCTTATAGCATGGTGAATAGATCGCCTAACGCCTTCAATCCAATGGCAGGACAGCCATTTACTTGCCAGGGAATAGGACTATTCAAGGTCTATAATCTATTATAGCTTAGTGAAAAGATCGCATAACGCTTTCAATCCAATGGCAAGTATCTCCACCTGCATGCCAGAGAATAGGTCTATTCAAAA
>NW_017004664.1:0-201 GCF_001483705.2 Eufriesea mexicana | reverse complement strand
GACTCTGTTGTCAGCCATAGGAGACACTCTAGGGAGGTACCAGATATGAGCGTATTTCTCTTGGATCACTTCAGGTCTGACAGGATATGAGATCCCGCCGTTGGTCTCCATGACCCATTTGCCATTCACTCTTCCACGTCCAGTGACACGCACCGTAATGCATGGGACACCACCCACTGGACCCCAAGGGTACCATCGTGA
>NW_017004663.1:0-201 GCF_001483705.2 Eufriesea mexicana | reverse complement strand
GAGCTCTTCTGTGCTCTAATATAATCTGCTTCGCCTTGTGGAGGTCAGAAATTGTGGTCCTGGAACGTTACTATGAGTTACTCTTCGTTTCATTGTGTTACGGTAGGATATGTGAGGATAGGTTGGCTTTGACTTTTTCGCCATACAGTGCAATGCGGAGGACTTTTGAGATCTGCTGTGATGTAGTATGTTCTGCTTGGC
>NW_017004662.1:0-201 GCF_001483705.2 Eufriesea mexicana | reverse complement strand
AAAGAATCTTTCCTCCTTGTTTATGCACGCAAGTTAGCTCACCACGATATTAGTCGAAAATGTATTCAAAATTTAACTTTCCAACCAGATTCTATAGCATTGCGACGGCTATAGCACGCCAATTGAATCCTTCCTACATGTTTATACAATAAAGTTAGCTCACCACGATATTAGTCGAAAATGACAGTAAAATTGAATTTT
>NW_017004661.1:0-201 GCF_001483705.2 Eufriesea mexicana | reverse complement strand
CAGCCATTTCCTCTTCCCAACGACAATTATTATACCTACATATGGGATTGGAATATGTACGGCTCTGAAAGAACGTCAAGTGTGTTTGGGCTTAGAATGAAAGTGACCGTGTGCAAGAGGATTGTCTGCAAAGAATGCTTATGGTAGAGTCGAATGAAAGTTTAGGGATGCGTCCAGAGTGATTAAAGTACCTGACCCACC
>NW_017004660.1:0-201 GCF_001483705.2 Eufriesea mexicana | reverse complement strand
CATGACAAAGGAGAGATGAGGTCATTGATGACGAATCTTTTTATTTTTTTTCAAAGATTCCAATGTAGGAGTATCTTCCAAACATACTTCTACCCTCTGGGGGTGGTGACCGAGGTTAGGTTAGATTTTTATTAACTGTAGCCCCTATGGGAACTCGAAAGGGGCACAACCAGTGCTCCTCCGCAGAAAATTGTTGTAAGT
>NW_017004659.1:0-201 GCF_001483705.2 Eufriesea mexicana | reverse complement strand
CCGTAGTCCCCTGGCGATGATCGCCACGGAGCCGTCCCGACCCCCGAACCACCCGTCTTGGTCCAGGGTACGGTACGGCTCTGCGGCAACTGCAAGCCCGACACCGAGCTCAACGAGCGTCTGCAGGAGCAGGTCCTACGACGCCCGCGAGTGGTTCAGGTTGGCTTGGAGCACCATGGACGACGTGAAAGTTAGGCTGTG
>NW_017004658.1:0-201 GCF_001483705.2 Eufriesea mexicana | reverse complement strand
AGGAATTCACCTAATAACAGTGCATTGCACGAAAGTCGCAGTTATCCTAACCAAATTCAACCTCACCTGGCCAAACCGAAAGTAACATAACCCAACCAAACGTGGCGCGACCGCCATTGCTGGCCCCCCAGAGGAAAGCAGACCATATTAGTGCTGAGTAGAGCGCAGAAACCAACCCAGTAGTAGTGAATGCCACAAAAG
>NW_017004657.1:0-201 GCF_001483705.2 Eufriesea mexicana | reverse complement strand
CTGCGGGCGTCCCCGAAGCCAAACACAATAAAGTAGAACACACTAGACCACAGGTATCAAAAAGAATAATGGCGTAAAGGACGACAGTTAGAGATAACCTAACCGAATTTAACCTAACCTCTCCTGACCGAACGTAAGCTAACTAGTACCAACGTGCCGCGACGACTGCTCGCCTCCCAATAGTGGAATGTGGTATAGTGG
>NW_017004656.1:0-201 GCF_001483705.2 Eufriesea mexicana | reverse complement strand
TACGGATGTATGGATGTATGGATGTATATCTGTATGGATGTATGGATGGATGGATGTATGGATCGATGGCTGTATGGATGGTTGGATGTATGATTGGATGAATGTATGGAAGTATTGATGTATGGATGTGTGGATGTATGAATGTACGTAGGGATGGATGTATGGATGGATATATGTATGGATCGATCGATGTATGGATGG
>NW_017004655.1:0-201 GCF_001483705.2 Eufriesea mexicana | reverse complement strand
ATTAGAGCACAGTAGTGCGCAGAAATCCAACGAACTGCATAGTGTAGCGCGAAAGTCAAAACTATCCAAACAATATCCATACAAACGTAGCCTCAAAAAACGTAACCTGAATAAAACTAACGTGCCGAAACCACTATCGCTGGCCTGCCCAGGTCCAAGTAGAACATATTAAAGCATACTAGATTCCAGAAATCCACCGAA
>NW_017004654.1:0-201 GCF_001483705.2 Eufriesea mexicana | reverse complement strand
TATTTATGTAAGAAAGATAGCTCACCACGATATTAGTCGAAAATGTCAATAAAATTTTATTTTACAGACAGATTCTAAAGCATTGCAATGGCCATAGCACGGCAATAGGATATTTCATCCTTAATTATGCAAGAAAGATACCTCACCACGATATTAGACGAAAATGTCAATTAAATTTAATTTTCCAGCCAGGTTCTATCG
>NW_017004653.1:0-201 GCF_001483705.2 Eufriesea mexicana | reverse complement strand
CAATTTCATTGAAATTATCGACTAATATCGTTGTGAGTAATCTTTCACGAATAAATAAGGAGGGAAGATACTGTTGGCGTGCTATAGCCGTTGCAGTGCAATAGAAACTGACTGGAAATTTAAATTATGTTGACATAATCGACTAATATCGTGGTGTGCAAACTTTCACCCAAATAGAAGTAGGAAGGATACCATTGGCGT
>NW_017004652.1:0-201 GCF_001483705.2 Eufriesea mexicana | reverse complement strand
GATATTACTATAATAACATGTATATAACAGTATAATAATATTATTACTCGATAAAATATAGAAACCACGAAGGTAAAAGAAAAAATTGAAAGAAAAAATGTGGAGAAAATAGTAGTTCGAAAGAATGTCGTTATTCCTCGTTCTTCTGCGAAAAGATTCGTTTCAGATGGGTTACGTCGGGCTGCGGATACTCTTTATCGC
>NW_017004651.1:0-201 GCF_001483705.2 Eufriesea mexicana | reverse complement strand
AGAACATATTAACGGAACATATTAGCGCGCAGAAATGCATGGACTGGCAGTGCATAGCATAAATGTCAAAGACAACCTAACCTAGCATGCCCAATGCTATCCTAACCAAGCGTAGCATAGCCCAAGCTGGCGTGCGGGGACAACCATTGCTGGAATCCTCAGAGCCAAGCAGAACATACTAGAGCAGAGTAGAGCGCAGAA
>NW_017004650.1:0-201 GCF_001483705.2 Eufriesea mexicana | reverse complement strand
AAGCCAGCTCACCTCGATCTTAGTCGAATATGTCAATAAAATTGAATTTTCCAGCCAGATTCTGAAGCATTGCAATGGATATATCACGCCAAAAGTATCTTTCCTCTCTACCTATGCAAGGAAGATAGCTCACCACGGTATTAGTAGAAAATGTCAATAAACTTGAACTTTCCAGGCATATTCTATAGCATTGCGACGGCT
>NW_017004649.1:0-201 GCF_001483705.2 Eufriesea mexicana | reverse complement strand
TAAATAAATACAAAGATAATAATTTTAAATTTTAGATAAAGATAAGATAAGAATTTTTATAATATCTTTTTATTCTATTACTCTTTTAATTGGAAACTAGTTTTAATATCTGAGAATTGATAATTGAACATTAATATGAAATAAATTATACTAATTTTTAAATAAATACAAAGATAATAATTTTAAATTTTAGATAAAGAT
>NW_017004648.1:0-201 GCF_001483705.2 Eufriesea mexicana | reverse complement strand
TTTTTGCTTAAGTAAGGAGGATAGATTCCATTGGCGTGCTATAGCCATTGCAATGCTATAGAACCTTGCTGGACAATTGAATTTTATTGACATTTTCTTCTAATATCGTGGTGAGGTATCTTCCTTACTTAAATAAGGTGGAAAGATTCTATTGTCGTACTATTTCCATTTCAATGCTACAGAAACTGGCTGGAAAATTCA
>NW_017004647.1:0-201 GCF_001483705.2 Eufriesea mexicana | reverse complement strand
ATACGTGCCACGGCCACCATTGTTGGCCTCCCCACAGACAAGCGGATGCTGGTACAGCAATGCGCAGCGCAGATATCGACCGAACAGACGCGTATAGCACAAAAGTCAAAGCCATCTTAACCAAACTTAGCCTACCCCAACCAAACCCTGCGTAACATACCTCAACCAAACGTGCCACGACCGCTATTGCAGGCATCCCCA
>NW_017004646.1:0-201 GCF_001483705.2 Eufriesea mexicana | reverse complement strand
CTGAGCTCCACTGTGCCCTAGTACATTCTGCTTGTCTCTGCGGATATCAGAAGAAGTGGTCTGATCGTGTTTGGTTGTGCTAGGCATCGCTCGGTTGTGTTATGATTTCTAGGTTAGAATAGGCTACTTTGTCTTCTACGCTATTCGCTGCTATTCGGTGTATTTCTGCACTGCAATGTGCTTTATTGTGCTCTGCCCATC
>NW_017004645.1:0-201 GCF_001483705.2 Eufriesea mexicana | reverse complement strand
ACATACATCCATACATCCATGCATACATCCACACATCCATACATTCATACATCCATACATCCACCAATCCAGCAGTCCATACCTCCATCCAATCATACATCCATCAATCCATACACCCATACATATATACGTCCATAAATACATACATCCATACATCCATCCATACATACATCCATCATTCCATTCCTCAATCCAACCATA
>NW_017004644.1:0-201 GCF_001483705.2 Eufriesea mexicana | reverse complement strand
ATCCATCCAACCATAGATCCATCCATCCATAAATTCATACATGCATACATACATCCATCCGCAACATCCATCCATCCATATATCCATCCAACAATCCATCCATCCATCCATACGTCCATACATATATCCATCCATCAGTACATCCATACATCCATACATGCATCCATCCATACATCCATACATCCATCCAAAAATCCTTTC
>NW_017004643.1:0-201 GCF_001483705.2 Eufriesea mexicana | reverse complement strand
ATAGGCTTCGAATTAATCACGCTGGATAATCTCTTCCTGTAATTGACACGATGCAACGATATACACGGAAATCGGCCATTTTGAATCGCGAAAAGAACGCAAGGGAACCGGTTATCATTAACCCTTTCGCTACTACGAGTGACTATAGTTACTGGCCATAAAAATTGAGCCAAAAAGTGAAACAAGTATTCCCGTTTCGTT
>NW_017004642.1:0-201 GCF_001483705.2 Eufriesea mexicana | reverse complement strand
ACGAGACCTGGCGAACGGGACAAATACGCCGTGAAACGTCTGCCATACCCGGAAAGATGGCGGTCCACGTGTCGGAGGTAATAGGTTTGAACGCGACGCGTTTGCTGACGCTGGAATTATCGCCCCAAAATGGCGACTTTCCGCATTTTCGTGTCTTTCGTTCGTTGGGGAGGCGCCTTTTTCGAGCAAATTTTGCTGCAA
>NW_017004641.1:0-201 GCF_001483705.2 Eufriesea mexicana | reverse complement strand
ACACCGAATAGCAATGTGCAGCACAAAAGGTAAAGCCACACTTACTAAATGTAGCCTAACCCAACGTAACCGGACGTAGTCTGTCTCATCATAACGTGCCAAGACCACCCTTGCTAGCCTTGCCAGAGCCAAGCTGAGAATGTTAGAGCACTGTAGGACGCTGGCATCGACATAATAGCAGAATACAGCACTAAAGACGAA
>NW_017004640.1:0-201 GCF_001483705.2 Eufriesea mexicana | reverse complement strand
AATCGAATTAATTCTGCACGTACAAAGATCGGAATATCGACCTCGAAATCTTCTATTAAAACTATCACGTCCACTATTGTCGCTTTTGCCCCCTACCTTCCTCGCGTGATCTATGGAACCATTTCTAAACCTCGACTTGGTTGAAATCGGTTAAAAATCGGACATCCGACGAAACAGAAATTAAGGAAGCTATGAGAGCGA
>NW_017004639.1:0-201 GCF_001483705.2 Eufriesea mexicana | reverse complement strand
GACGTGACCTGACCTTACCTGACATGAACTGACCTTATTGCTCTGACCTGACCTGACCTAACCCGACCTGATCTGACCTGACCGGACTGATCTGACCTGACCTGAAGTGACCTGACCTTACCTGACGTGAACTGACCTTATTGCTCTGACCTGACCAGACCTAACCTGACCTGATCTGACCTGACCTTAACTGACCTTACC
>NW_017004638.1:0-201 GCF_001483705.2 Eufriesea mexicana | reverse complement strand
CTATAGACTGCTTCTCGGAGGATTTCTGCCCTCTACTGTGCTCTAGCATGTTCTGCTTGGCTCAGTGTAGGACAGCCACATTGGCCTTGTCAAGCTATATTGAGGTACACTGCGTTTGGGTACGTTAAGTAAGGACATGTTAGGTTAGGGTACCTTCGACTTTTGCCTACACACTGCTATGCGGCGGACTTCTGATTCGAC
>NW_017004637.1:0-201 GCF_001483705.2 Eufriesea mexicana | reverse complement strand
AGTACAATTCTATTTACATTTTAGACTAATTTCGTGGTGAGCCAACCTCCTTGCATAGGTAAGGGGATAAGATTCGATCGGAATGCTATAGCCATTGCAACGCTGCAGAATCTGACTGGAAAATTCAATTTTATTAAAATTTTCGTCTATTATCGTGGTGAGCTACCTTTCTTGCATAAGTAAGCAGGGTAGATTATATTG
>NW_017004636.1:0-201 GCF_001483705.2 Eufriesea mexicana | reverse complement strand
CAGATTCCAGAGCATTCCAATTACTGTAGCACGCCAATAATATCTTTACTCCTTATTTATGCAACAGAGTTATCTCACCACGATATTAGTCGAAAATGTCAATAAAATTGTACTATCCATCCAGATACTACTGGAATGCAATGGTTATAGCACGCCAATAACATCTACCCTCCTTATTTATGCAAGAGAGTTAGCTCACCA
>NW_017004635.1:0-201 GCF_001483705.2 Eufriesea mexicana | reverse complement strand
GCACCCTTACTTAAAGTCAAAATTGTAAGGGGGTTTTACTAAGCGAGGGCTAGGTCACAAGTCTAACTCTCGGTGGTCGATTCGATATTCTTCTTTTCGCTATGAGGTAGTCATAGTTTCGTCTCTCGCGTAAACTGCCTCTCAAAGAACTGTCTCAGCACTGTCTAAGAACTGTCCCGGAACTGTCCCCGTACTCTTCTC
>NW_017004634.1:0-201 GCF_001483705.2 Eufriesea mexicana | reverse complement strand
AATAAGGTGGAAAGATTCTATTGGTTTGCTATAGCCATTGCATTGCAATAGAATCTGCCTGAATAATTCACTACTATTGACATTTTCGACTAATATTGGGGTGAGCATGCCTTTTTCCGTAATTAAGAAGGAAAGATACTATTGGTTTGCTATAGCCATTGCATTGCAATAGAATCTGACTGCAAAGTGCAATTCTATTAC
>NW_017004633.1:0-201 GCF_001483705.2 Eufriesea mexicana | reverse complement strand
AGGATTTATGGACGAATGGATGTGTGGATGTATGTATGCATGGATGGGTGGTTGTGTGAAAGGGTGCATGAAAGGATAGATTGGTGTATGGATGGATGGATGGATGGATGGACGAATGCCTTAATGGATGAATGGATTTTTGGATGGATGTATTTATGGATGGATTTATGTATGGAAGGATGGATATATGGATGGATGTAT
>NW_017004632.1:0-201 GCF_001483705.2 Eufriesea mexicana | reverse complement strand
CTAGGTTGGGATATGTTTGGTTAGGATGGGTTTGTCTTTTGTGCTGTACACTGCTATTCGGTCAATATCTGTGAACTGCATTGCTCTACCACCGTCTGCTTGACATGAGGAGGCCAGCAATAGCAGGCGTGGCACGTATGGTTCAGTAAGGTTACGTTCGGTTTGGTTAGGCCATGTTATGTTTGGTCAGGGTGACTTTGA
>NW_017004631.1:0-201 GCF_001483705.2 Eufriesea mexicana | reverse complement strand
CACGATATTAATCGAAAATGTCAATAAAGTTGAATTTTCGAGGCAGATGCTATAGCATTGTATCGGCTATAGCACGGCAATATTATCTTTCCTCCTTATTTATACAAGATAGCTAGCTCACGACGATATTAGTCGAAGATGTCAATGAAATTGAATTTTCGCGCCAGATACTACAGCGTTGCAATGGCTATAGCACGCCAG
>NW_017004630.1:0-201 GCF_001483705.2 Eufriesea mexicana | reverse complement strand
ATGACAATAAAATTGAACTTTCCAGCAAGATTCTATAACATTGCAATGCCTATAGCATACCAAGAGAATCTTTCCGCCTTATTTACTCAAGAAAGGTAGCTCAAGACGGTATTAGTTGAAAATGTCGATAAAATCGATACTGCCAGGAAAATTCCATATCCTTGCAATGGTTATAGCACGCCAAAAGGATCTTTCCTCCAT
>NW_017004629.1:0-201 GCF_001483705.2 Eufriesea mexicana | reverse complement strand
AACCTAACATAACGTGCAGCGACCTCTGCTGCTGGCATCCCCGTAGTCAAGTAGAATATAGTAAGGCACAGTAAATAACAGAAATCAGCCGAAAAGCAGTGTACAGCACGAAAGTCAAGGTAGTGCCAACCAAACCTAAGCTACCCCAACCTAGACAATCATACATATCTCTACATAACGTGCCACGACCTCCATTGCTCG
>NW_017004628.1:0-201 GCF_001483705.2 Eufriesea mexicana | reverse complement strand
TCCTATTGGCGTGCTATAGCCATTGCATTTCTATAGCATCTAGCAGTAAAATACAATTTTATTAACATTATCGAATAATATGGTGGTGAGCTGTCTTCCTTGCATAGGTAAGGAGGAAAGATCCTTTCGGCGTGCTACAGCCATTGCAATGCTCTGGAATTTGGCTGGAAAATTCAATTTTACTGACATTTTCGAGTATTA
>NW_017004627.1:0-201 GCF_001483705.2 Eufriesea mexicana | reverse complement strand
AAATACCCGGAGTTCATAGTGTTTAACGGGTCTTACCACCAGATGGCATATGACTGTCAGTTTAGAACGTAGAAATACATACCGACTGTTTGTGGCTTTCTTGTTTCTGCTTCCTCCACTTCTGTATCGACATGTTCCATCGACGTTGAGGTAACTGTAGAGCTTTTTAATGGCTTCGGCGTGGAATGGATAATAGCTTCA
>NW_017004626.1:0-201 GCF_001483705.2 Eufriesea mexicana | reverse complement strand
CGGGTTAGGTTTGTTTGTGTTGGGAAATGGCTTCTTTGACTTTTCTGCTATACACCGCCATACCGTGTACTCCTGGGCTCCACTTTCCTCTCATAAAATCTGCTGGACGTTGTGGAGGCCAGCAATAGTGGCATAGGTACGTTAGGCTGGATTAGGTTACGTTTGGTTATGTCACTCTTGGTCAGGTTAGGAGAGGATAGA
>NW_017004625.1:0-201 GCF_001483705.2 Eufriesea mexicana | reverse complement strand
TGCATGACGCCAAAGAAAAGATGAGGAACGTGTCGATGGTAATTGGCGTATGCTAATTTCCTGATTCAAAGTTAAATCGGACATGCATATGTTTCTTTCGCAATTATTGAATTCATTGGAACTTCGTTACACTCGTTCATATTTAAAATCAAGTTTTCACAGTATCGACTGCACAGGCTGCTTTTATTTCCAAAGTTTCGA
>NW_017004624.1:0-201 GCF_001483705.2 Eufriesea mexicana | reverse complement strand
TAACCAAATGTAACATGCCCAAACGCAACGTACCTCAGACTAACGTGCCGAGACAACTACTGCAGGCATCTCCATTCTCAAGCAGAATATGGTAGGGCATAGCAGAGCGCCGATATCCACCGTAAAAGCGGCGTATAACACAAAAGTCCAAGCTACCGTATTCTAACATAACCAATCGTAACGTTACCAAGCGTAACCTTA
>NW_017004623.1:0-201 GCF_001483705.2 Eufriesea mexicana | reverse complement strand
CTGCGAGGCGGTTATGCTACAGAAGGAGGCCGCGGAGAGATCCCGCGAGCGTAGCGCGTGCTCATCGCGCGTAGGGCGGAGGAGGCTCCTAGCGCGGCGCCGGAGGGCGGCGCGCGCACTGCCGGATGTGTTAACGCCTTAGACCTCCTCCTTCGCGAGCGACCATGTACCTACGGCCGGGGAGACCGTCTCTCTCTTCCG
>NW_017004622.1:0-201 GCF_001483705.2 Eufriesea mexicana | reverse complement strand
CACTCACTGACGATAGTTAACCACTGTATCCCAAGCAGCGCTATCGCGCTGAACTTTGCTGATGCATGTACTATGCGTGGCTGAAAAGAAGTCATCTCGTTCGGCTGCGGGGCAAGAGGAGTATTCCACTAGTAATATCCACTCTTCTATGACACTCCCAAAACTACTATCTCCAAGTTCGCTAACGTGATACGTTAACAT
>NW_017004621.1:0-201 GCF_001483705.2 Eufriesea mexicana | reverse complement strand
CATACGAACATCCATCCATACATCCATTCTTCCATCTAACCATCCATCCATACATCCTCATATCCATACATCCATCGATCCATACATCCATCCATTCATACGTCCATCCACCAAGCCATCCAACCGTGCATACATACGTGCATACGCCCATACATTCATCCATACACACTTCCATACATACATGCTTACATACATCCATAT
>NW_017004620.1:0-201 GCF_001483705.2 Eufriesea mexicana | reverse complement strand
TGTTGCGTTAGGTTTGGTTAGTGTTGCTTCGACTTTTGTGATGTACACCGCTATTTGTTGGCTGTCTGCGTTATACTCTGCTCTACTACATTCTCCTTGGCTCTAAGGAGTCCAGCAATAATGTTTGCGGCATGCTATGTTGGGTTATTCTTCGTTTCGTTAGGTTACGTTGGTTTGGGTTAGGTTCGGATAGCTATGGCT
>NW_017004619.1:0-201 GCF_001483705.2 Eufriesea mexicana | reverse complement strand
ACAATAGAATCTTTCCTACTTATTTAAGCAAGAAAGTTGCCTCACCACGATATTAAACGAAAACGTCAATAAAATTGATTTTCCCAGCCGGTTTCTATAGCACTGCAACGGGTATAGCGCGCAAATAGAACCTTTCCACCTTATTAATGCAAAAAAGTTATCTCACCACGATATTATTTGAAAATTTCAATAAAATTGAGT
>NW_017004618.1:0-201 GCF_001483705.2 Eufriesea mexicana | reverse complement strand
CATCAGCACCAAACCCGAACCAATATAACATAACCGAACGTTGCGTAGCTCAACACAATGTGCAGCGACCACTATTGATGGACTCCCAAGAGCCAAGCAGAGCATACTAGAACATAGTAGAGCGCAGAAATCCACGGCACAGCAGTGTACAGGACAAAAGTCAAAGGAATCCTATCCTAACCTTACCAATCGTAACATAGC
>NW_017004617.1:0-201 GCF_001483705.2 Eufriesea mexicana | reverse complement strand
TAGGCGGAGTTATGTTGCGTTTGGTTATGTTACGTTCGGACAGGATAGTCGAGGATAGCTTCATCTTTTGTGGTATACACTGCTATTCAGTGGATTTCTGAGCTGCACTGTAATTTGATATGTTCAGTTTGGATCTGCAAAAGGCGGCAATAGTGGTCTCGGCACCTTATGCTGTGTTAGGCTACGTTTGGGTTGGTTAGC
>NW_017004616.1:0-201 GCF_001483705.2 Eufriesea mexicana | reverse complement strand
AGCACAGGTATCCACCGAATATCAGTGTATAGCACAAATGTCGTGGATATCCTAACCTAACCTTGCCTAACCTGACTTAAACGAAAGTAGCAAGACTGAACATGACATGCCGAATGCAGTGCTGCAAGTATCCCCAAAGCTAAGCAGAATACAGTAGAGCCCAGTGGATCCCAGAAATACACCGAATAACAGTGTGCTGTA
>NW_017004615.1:0-201 GCF_001483705.2 Eufriesea mexicana | reverse complement strand
AAGGAGTAAATATTCTATTGTAGTGCTATAGCCATCGCAATGCTATAGAATCGGGTTCGAAAACTCATTTTCATTGACATTTTCGAATGATATCTTGGAGAACTACCATTCTTGCATAAATAAGGGTGAAATATACTATTGTCTTGCTATAGCCATGGCAATGCTATAGAATATGGCTGGAAAATTCAATTTTATTGACAT
>NW_017004614.1:0-201 GCF_001483705.2 Eufriesea mexicana | reverse complement strand
GGATGTATGTATGGATGGATTGTTGTAAGGTTGGGCGGATTTAAGGATGGTTTGGATGTGTGGAAGTATGGATGTATGGATGGATGTATGTATGGATGTATGTATAGATGTATGTATGGATGTACGCATGGATGTATATATGGATGTATGTATGGATGTATGGATGGATGTATGCATCGACGGTTGGAAGTACGGATGGTA
>NW_017004613.1:0-201 GCF_001483705.2 Eufriesea mexicana | reverse complement strand
CTATTGCTGGAATCCCCTCAGCAAAGCAGAATATACTTGGGCGCAGTAGAGCGCAGAAATCCACCGAAAAGCAGTGTACAGTGCAATAATCGAGGATATACTGACCAAACCTGACCTAACCTATCGTAACCAAACGTAGCCTGACCCAACGTAATGTGCCGATACCGCTCTTGCTGGAGCTCCTGTAGCCGAGCTGATCAT
>NW_017004612.1:0-201 GCF_001483705.2 Eufriesea mexicana | reverse complement strand
TTTCTGCAAGAAAGGCAGCGCACCACAATATTATTCGAAAATGTCAATGAAATTGAATTTTCCTGCCAGATTCTATAGCATTGCAATGGTTTTAGCTTGCCAATACTATCTTTCCTCCTTATTTATGCAAGATAGACAGCTCACCACGATATTAGTCGAAACAGTCAATAAAATTGAACTTTCCAGCCAGATTCCAGTGCA
>NW_017004611.1:0-201 GCF_001483705.2 Eufriesea mexicana | reverse complement strand
AGTCTTCCCGCCTTATTTATGCAAGAAGGGCAGGTCACCACACTATTACACGAAAATGTCAATAAAATTGCATTTTCCAGCCGGATTCAACAGCATTTCAGCGGGTATAGCACGCCAATAGTATCCTTCCTCCTTATTTATGCAAGAAAGTCAGCTCACCACGATGTTAGTAAAAAATGTCAATAAAATTGAACTTTCCAG
>NW_017004610.1:0-201 GCF_001483705.2 Eufriesea mexicana | reverse complement strand
AAGTTAGGCTATGCGTTTCCGTGATCTGACTCTCGAGGTATCCGTCAGAAACGTGTGTTGCGTTGAAAGATCTCTCCCGAGAGAAGTTTGGATAGATCTACGTTCGATAATGTATGATAATACGGGCAAATATACACACAGAGTCTTTTGTTATTGGTTGAGATGTTGATGTGACAGAGCTGACGTGTCTGTGAGGGAGTT
>NW_017004609.1:0-201 GCF_001483705.2 Eufriesea mexicana | reverse complement strand
GCTCACACAAACGCACCGAGACCACAATCGCCGGGCTCCCGAGAGCCAAGCAGAATATACCAGAGCACAGCAGAGCACTGAATTCCACATCATTGGATTGTGTAGCATAAAAGTCGAACATATATTGACCTAACTGGACATAACCTAACCTACACAAACGTAGTGTAGCACAACGTAACGTGACGAGACTAATATTGCTGA
>NW_017004608.1:0-201 GCF_001483705.2 Eufriesea mexicana | reverse complement strand
GAAAATTCAATCTTATTGACATTTTCGACTAATATTGTGGTGAGCAAACCCACTTGTGTAAACCAGGAGGACAGATACTATAGGCATGCAATAGCCATTACAATTCTATAGAATCTGCGTGCAAAATTCGATTTTATTGATATTTTCGACTAATATCGTGGTGACCCGACGTTCTTGCATATATATGGAGCAAAGATTATA
>NW_017004607.1:0-201 GCF_001483705.2 Eufriesea mexicana | reverse complement strand
ATCCGCCGAATGGCTGTGTACAGCGCAATAGTCGAAGCTATTCTCTCCTATCCTAGCAAATCGTGACATACCCAAATGTAACCTAACACAACCTAACGTGCAGTGACAGCTATTGCTGGCCATCCCAGGGACGAATAGAGTATAGTAGAGCAGAGTAGGGCGCAGATAATCACCGAAGAGTAGAGCATCGCGCAAAAGTTA
>NW_017004606.1:0-201 GCF_001483705.2 Eufriesea mexicana | reverse complement strand
GCCTCCCCAGAGCCAAGCAGAACATATTAGAGGAGGGTAGGGCGCAGAAATCCATTGAATCGCCTCGTGTTGCGGCAACGCAACGGAGCATACTAGAGGACAGTCGAGCGCAGAAAACCACCGAATAACAGTGTATAACGCGTAAGCCAGGGCTACACTAACCAAGTCTAATGTGTCCTAACCTACCCTGACGTACCCTAG
>NW_017004605.1:0-201 GCF_001483705.2 Eufriesea mexicana | reverse complement strand
TTAGTCGAAAATGTCAATAAAATTGAACTTTCTAGACAGGTTCTACAGCATTGAAATCGCTATTGCACGCCAAGAGGATCTCTCCCGCCTACTTACGCAAGGAAGTAAGCGCACCACAGTATTAGACGAAAATTTCATCAAACTTGTATTTTCCTGCCACAATATATATCACTGCAATGGCTATAGCACTCAAAAAGCATC
>NW_017004604.1:0-201 GCF_001483705.2 Eufriesea mexicana | reverse complement strand
GCTCGTCTGCTCTCCACTATATTCTGCTTGGCCCTGGGGAGGCCACCAATAGTGGTCGCGGCACGTTACCTCGGGGTAGGCAACGTTTGGTTTGGTTGTGCTAGTTTGGGTTAGGTTTGGGTAGATACGTCCTTTGCGCCAAACACTGCGATTCTACTTATTTCTGCGCTCTACTGCCATCTGGTATATTCTGCTTGTCAC
>NW_017004603.1:0-201 GCF_001483705.2 Eufriesea mexicana | reverse complement strand
AATGCTACAGTATCTGGCCGGAAAATTCAGAATTATTCACATTATCGACTACTATCGTGGTGATCTGACTTTCTAGCATATAGAAGGAGGAAAAGTTATGCTGGCGTGCTATAGGCATTGCGATGCTATAGAATCCGTCTGGAAAATTCATTTTTATTGATGTTTTCCAATAACATCGAGGTCACCTGACTTTCTTGTATA
>NW_017004602.1:0-201 GCF_001483705.2 Eufriesea mexicana | reverse complement strand
CTTCGACTTTTGAGCTACACACTGCTTTTTGCTGGCTTTCTGCGCTCTACTGTGCTATAGTATTTTCTGCTCCCATCTGAGACAGTTTGCGTTTGGTTATGATACGCTTGGTTGGGTTAGGATAGGATAGCTGTGTCGCTTGTGTGATAGACTGTTACCCGGTGGACTTCTGCGCTCTGCTGTGATCTAATGTTCCATGCT
>NW_017004601.1:0-201 GCF_001483705.2 Eufriesea mexicana | reverse complement strand
ATGATCAGCTCGGCTACAGGAGCTCCAGCAAGAGCGGTATCGGCACATTACGTTGGGTCAGGCAACGTTTGGTTACGATAGGTTAGTTCAGGTTTGGTCAATATATCCTCGATTATTGCACTGTACACTGCTTTTCGATGGATTTCTGCGCTCTACTGCGCCCAAGTATATTCTGCTTTGCTGAGGGGATTCCAGCAATAG
>NW_017004600.1:0-201 GCF_001483705.2 Eufriesea mexicana | reverse complement strand
TTTGGTTATGATAAGTTTGGTTATGTTAGGATAGGGTAACATTGACTTTTGTGCTGTACACAGCTACTCTGTGTTTTTCTGCACTCTAATTCGCTCTATTATGCTCCGCTTGACGCTGGCCAGGCCAGCAACAGTGGTCTTGGCACATTATGTTTGGTTAGGCTGCGTTTGGTTATGTGATGCTTGGCTTAACTAGGTTAG
>NW_017004599.1:0-201 GCF_001483705.2 Eufriesea mexicana | reverse complement strand
TAGACGAATTTTTGTCCAGATAGTGGACCAATTTTTGATTAAATAGGAGAAGAATTCTTGCCTTGCTAATAGACGGATTTTTGCCTCGATAGTAGACGCCGATGGGAAACTCGAGCATAAGCCACCGGTGGTACATACCGGCGCAAACGTGTTAATATATTTGAAATGAAAATTAAAAAATGGAAGTCGGTATCGCGTAGT
>NW_017004598.1:0-201 GCF_001483705.2 Eufriesea mexicana | reverse complement strand
AAAGCTATTTTAACCCAACACGACGAAACTTAGCATAACCAAACGTAACCTAACTAAACTTAACGTGACGCGAACAGTGTTTCTGGCGTAACTGGCGCCAAGAAGAACATATTGGAGAAGAGCGGCGTGCAGAATCTAATAGAATAGCAGTGTACAGCAGAAAAGTGGAGGCTACACGCGCCTAACCCAGAATAGCCTAAA
>NW_017004597.1:0-201 GCF_001483705.2 Eufriesea mexicana | reverse complement strand
AATCGAAGAAAAATTGCCAAAACTATTACGAAACTGTCTTCTAATAACTACTTTGTGCCAAATGTGGCATTCCACAATGAAAATATAGGATCTATTATTTATAAAAGGAAACTACGCAGTATGCATATACTATTTGCTCTACCGTCGCATCACTTCGTATGTGAACCGTCAAAATCAGAGAAAAATTGCTAAAACTATTAC
>NW_017004596.1:0-201 GCF_001483705.2 Eufriesea mexicana | reverse complement strand
AATCGAAGAAAAATTGCCAAAACTATTACGAAACTGTCTTCTAATAACTACTTTGTGCCAAATATGGCATTCCACAATGAAAAAATACGATCTATTATTTATAAAAGGAAACTACGCAGTATGCATATACTATTTGCCCTACCGTCGCATCACTTCGTATGTGAACCGTCAAAATCAGAGAAAAATTGCTAAAACTATTAC
>NW_017004595.1:0-201 GCF_001483705.2 Eufriesea mexicana | reverse complement strand
AAATGTCAATGAATTGAATCTGCCAGGCACATTCTATATCATTGCAATGGCTATGGCGGGCCAATAGAAACTTTCCTCTCCACTTATGCAAGAAAGGCAACTCACCATAATATTAGTTGAAGCTGTCAATAAAATTGTACTTTCCAGCCAGATTCCAGTGCATTGCAATGGCTGCAACACGCCAATAGAATCTATCCTCCT
>NW_017004594.1:0-201 GCF_001483705.2 Eufriesea mexicana | reverse complement strand
ATATATTTATTACTTAATAAGAATATTATACAAGAAAAACACCTTTTATAGCAATCTTATTTATTAGTAACTAATCATTAGGTTAAACGTTGTATAAGGATGTTGCCTATAATTCCAACTTTACTGCGCAGCTATAAATGTTCACGAATTAATTACAAAAACTTGGCAATTTATTAATTTTCTACTGTCGAATTGATATCT
>NW_017004593.1:0-201 GCF_001483705.2 Eufriesea mexicana | reverse complement strand
GATCGCAGAAATCCATAGAATCGCAGTGTATATCAGAAAAGTCGGAGGTACCCAAACCTAACCCAAAAGAACAGAACATAAACAAGCACAGCCTCAATCAACATAACGTGAAGAAACTGCTAATGCTGCGCCCCACAGAGCCATGCAGGACATACTAGAGCACAGTAGATCACACATATACTCCAAATGGCAGTGAACAGC
>NW_017004592.1:0-201 GCF_001483705.2 Eufriesea mexicana | reverse complement strand
CTTACAGCAGGATTAAACACGTCGAATATTATGCTCGTTTTGTGTCACTAATGAAAAATAAAAAATAATATATGTATATAACTGATACATAAAGTTTTAAACGATTTAACATTTAAACTTGAAGAAGACATTCTATGCGATGATACTATATAACTATGGCGAACTGGAACAAAGGAATAGCAAAATATAAGCCGTTCACTG
>NW_017004591.1:0-201 GCF_001483705.2 Eufriesea mexicana | reverse complement strand
AGTCGAAAATGTCAATAAAACTGTATTTTCCGGCCAGATTCTACAGCACTGCAATGGTAATAGCTTGCCAATATGATCTTTCCACCTTGTTTATGCGAGAAAGAAAACTCACCACGATATTAGTCGGATATGTCAATGAAATTGAATTTTCCAGCAAGACTCTATAGCTTTGCAATGCCTATAGCATGCCAACAGAATCTT
>NW_017004590.1:0-201 GCF_001483705.2 Eufriesea mexicana | reverse complement strand
GAATCTGGCTGGAAAATTCAATTTCATTGACATTTTCTGCTAATATTGTTGTGTGCCGGCTTTTGTGCATAAATAAGGAGGAACGATTCTTTTGACGTGCTGTAGCCATTGCATTGCGTGAGGATCTGGCTGGAAAACTCAATTTTATTTACATTTTCGACTAATATCGTTGTGAGCTAATATTCTTGCATAAATAAGGAG
>NW_017004589.1:0-201 GCF_001483705.2 Eufriesea mexicana | reverse complement strand
CCGATTAGTTACGCTACGTCCAGTTAGGTTATGATAGGTCTGGTTATGTCAGCATTCCTTTCACCTTTGTGCTGTTGACTGAAATACGGAGGATTTTTACGAACTTCTGTGCTCTTGTGCGCTCTACTTTTCCCTGTGGATGTCAGCTAATAGCTGTCTCGTCATGTTAGGTTGAGCTAGGTTACGTTTGGGTATGCTAAG
>NW_017004588.1:0-201 GCF_001483705.2 Eufriesea mexicana | reverse complement strand
CTACAAGAGGTTACAGATTTTGAATAGACCTATTCTGTGGCAAGTAGATGGCTGTACTTGGGAATGTATTGAAGGCGTTAGGCGATCTATTCACCAAGGTATAACAAGTTATAGATTTTGAATACACGTATTCTATTTCAAGTAGATGGCTGTACTTGCCATTGGATTGAAGGCATTAGGCCAACTATTCACCAAGCTGTA
>NW_017004587.1:0-201 GCF_001483705.2 Eufriesea mexicana | reverse complement strand
AGCAAGTAGATGGATGTACTTGCCATTGGATTGAAGGCGTCAGGCGATGTATTCACCAAGCTACTACAGATTATAGATTTTTAATAGGCCTATCCTCTGGCTAGTAAATGGCTCTACTTTTCGTTGGATTGAAGGCGATAGGCTACCTAATCACCAAGCTACAACATGTTATAGATTTTGCATAGACCTATTTTCTGGCAA
>NW_017004586.1:0-201 GCF_001483705.2 Eufriesea mexicana | reverse complement strand
TTTTCCAGACAGATTTTTCTGCATTGCGGTGGCTATAGCACTCCAAAATGATTTTTCCTCCATACGTATGCAGGGAAGTTAGCTCACCACGGTATTAGTCGAAAATGTCAATAAAACTGAATTTTCCATCCAGATTCAAGAGCATTGCAATGCCTATAGCACGACAATGGAATCTTTCCTCCTTATTTACGCAAGAAAGTA
>NW_017004585.1:0-201 GCF_001483705.2 Eufriesea mexicana | reverse complement strand
AACGGTGCACAGTACGAAAGTCAAAAGGATCCTTTACCGACCTTAACCTGCCATCGCCAAACCAAACGTAACCTAACTCAACCTGACGTACCAGGACCACCATTGCTCGCACCCCAGGGTCGAGCAGTGTATAGTAACGCAATGTAGAGCCCAGAAATCCAACAAATAGCAGCGTGAAGCACAGATGTCAAAGAAATACTA
>NW_017004584.1:0-201 GCF_001483705.2 Eufriesea mexicana | reverse complement strand
GCTAGTCCCAGCAAACGTAATCTAACACAACCAAACGCGCACGACCGCCATTGCTGGCGTCCCGTGTGTCAAGCAGAGTATAGTAGAGCAACGAGCAGCGCGAAAATACCTAGAAGAACAGTGTGTGGGACAAAAGTGTAAGTTATCCTATCCTGAACTCTCCAAACGTGATACAACCAAACGTAACCTAACTTAACAGAA
>NW_017004583.1:0-201 GCF_001483705.2 Eufriesea mexicana | reverse complement strand
GGGTCAGGTGACGTCAGGTCAGGTCAGTTCAGTCCAGGCCAGGCCAGGTAAGGCCATGACAGGACAGGCCAGTTCAGGTAAGGGCAGGTCAGGCCATTCCAGGTCGGGTCTGGTGAATTCAGGTCTGGTGAAGTAAGGTCGACTCAGGGCAGGTCAGGTCAGGTCAGGACAGGTCACGTCACGTCAGGTCAGTTCAGGTCA
>NW_017004582.1:0-201 GCF_001483705.2 Eufriesea mexicana | reverse complement strand
GCGTGCTATAGCCGTTGCAATGCTGCAGAATCGGGCTGGAAAGTTCAATTTTATTGTCATTTTAGACTAATATCGTGGTGCGCTGGCTTCCTGGCATAAGTATGCAGGAATAATCCTTTTGGCGTGCTATAGGCATCGCAATGCTCTAGAATCTGGATGGAAAATTCAATTTTATTGACATTTTCGACTAATACCGCGGTG
>NW_017004581.1:0-201 GCF_001483705.2 Eufriesea mexicana | reverse complement strand
ATTTTCGACTAATATCGTGGTGAGCTATCTTTCTTCGATAAATAAGGTGGAAAGATTCTTTTGGCCTGCTATAGCCATTTCAGTGCTATAGAATCTGCCTGGAATTTTCAATTTTATTAAGATTTTCGACAAATATCGTCGTGAGCTAACTTTCTTGAATAAATAAGGAGGAAAGGTACCATTGCCGTGATATAGCCATTA
>NW_017004580.1:0-201 GCF_001483705.2 Eufriesea mexicana | reverse complement strand
CTTCCGCAGAGCAAAGCAGAGCATAATAGAGCCTAGTTGTGCGCAGGAATCCATAGAATCGCCTCGTACTGCAGAAAAGTCGAAGCTATCCAAACCTAACCATAGCTACCACAACCCTACCAAACGTCGCGTATCTGAACCTAACTTGGAGAGACGACTATTACTGGCTTCAGCAGAGGCGAGCAGAACATACTGGAGCAC
>NW_017004579.1:0-201 GCF_001483705.2 Eufriesea mexicana | reverse complement strand
TTATGTGGGATTCTTACCCACAAAAACCCCAACGGTGACCAGCGCTTCGCGTTTCGGTGCGCCATGGACCTCGCGGCCGCGCAATTGCCAGGGCGCCCCCGCGACGCAACCGCTGTTCCCTCCCGGCGCGACGGGAATTCGCACCCGAAACGATCACGTCCATGCGCGCGAGACGGGTCGATAACAGGCTCACACAACACG
>NW_017004578.1:0-201 GCF_001483705.2 Eufriesea mexicana | reverse complement strand
TATAGTAGATCAATGTATAGCGCAGAAGTCCAACGCATTGCGGTGCACTGCAAAAGAGTCCAACATAACCTAACCCAACCTGTCTTAACCTAACCAAACCGAACGTAGCATAACTAAACATGACGTGTGGAGAGCACTATAGTTGGCCTTCCCCGAGTCGAGCAGAGCATAGTAGAGCAATGTAGATCGTAGAAATCCACC
>NW_017004577.1:0-201 GCF_001483705.2 Eufriesea mexicana | reverse complement strand
AGGTTCTATTGGTATGCTATAGCCATTGCAATGCTACAGAATCAGTCTGGAAAATTCAATTATCTTGACACTTTCGACTCATATCGTGGTGAGCTATTTTTCTTGCATAAATAAGGTGGAAAGGTACTATTGGCATGGTATAGCCATTGCAATGCCATAAAGCCTGTCTGGAAAATTCAATTTTATTTACATCTTCGACTA
>NW_017004576.1:0-201 GCF_001483705.2 Eufriesea mexicana | reverse complement strand
TTCGGCACTTTAGCTTGAGTTAGGTTTCGTTACGTTGGTTTGGGTTCGGAAGGCTTGGTTAGGTTTTCTTTGACCTTTGTGCTATTCCATGCTCCCCGTGGATACCTGCGCTACAGCGTGTTCTAATATTTTCTGCTTGTCTCTGAGGAGGCTAGCAATTGTGGTCTTGTTATGTTAGGTTGAGATAGGTTCCGTCTGCAT
>NW_017004575.1:0-201 GCF_001483705.2 Eufriesea mexicana | reverse complement strand
AGCCAAACAGGACTTACTATAGCACACTAGAGTGCAGAAATTTACGGGGTAGCTGTGTATAGCACAAGAGTCAAATCTATCCCATCATAATATGTAAAATATTAACATAGCCAAAGACAGCAAATATAAACCTATCGGACCGCGGCCACTATTTCCGGCATCTGCAGAATCGGGCAGAACATATTAGTGGACAGTTGATGC
>NW_017004574.1:0-201 GCF_001483705.2 Eufriesea mexicana | reverse complement strand
GATGGCTGTATGGATGAATGGATGTATGTATGGATGTATAAATGGATGGATGCTTGTATGGTTAGACGGATTTATGGATATATGGTTGCGTATATGTATGGACGTATGAATGGACGTATGCATTGAAGGATGTACGATTGGAGGGATGCGTGTATGGGTGGATGGGTGTATCGATAAATGTACATACGGATGTATGTATGG
>NW_017004573.1:0-201 GCF_001483705.2 Eufriesea mexicana | reverse complement strand
GGCATGTTATGTTGAGTTAGACTTCTTTTGGTAAGGTTACGATGGCTCAGGTTAGTTTATCTTATCTTTGACTCTTGTGCTGTACACCGCAATGCTATGGATTTCTGCGCTCTATTATGCTATAGTACACTCTGCTTGTATCTGTGGAGGCAAGCAATTGTGGCATCGTCATGATAGTTTGAGTTAGGTTTAGTTCGGATC
>NW_017004572.1:0-201 GCF_001483705.2 Eufriesea mexicana | reverse complement strand
TGACAATAGGTCTATTCAAAATCTTTAATCTGTTATAGCTTGGTGAATAGATCGCCCGACGCCATCAATCCAATGGCAAGTACAGCCATATCCTTCCCAGAAAATATGTCTATTCAAAATCTATAACCTACTATTGCATGGCGAATGGATCGCATATCGCCTTCAATCCAATGGCAAGTACAGCCATGTACTTGCCAGAGA
>NW_017004571.1:0-201 GCF_001483705.2 Eufriesea mexicana | reverse complement strand
AGAACAAAATGAAGGATCGAGGGATTTATTAGAAACTTCTTTTAACATACCACGTACATCGATGGGATGTATCTTTATACGGAATGATCCATCGTTACGTATTCCACGTTGATAAAAGAAGAGATTCGACGACATGGAGGAAATGTTATTGCGCAGGACGAGAGAGAAAATTCGGCCATACGAAATTGGATTCACTGGCGC
>NW_017004570.1:0-201 GCF_001483705.2 Eufriesea mexicana | reverse complement strand
GTAGCCGTTGGATTAATCTGCTCAATGATGATTTAAATTCCGTAACAATTCTAGAATTACAAAGTACAGATCCACTGACCCTCGAGGTATTGACAATTGACGACACTGTACTGATTATTGCCATAATCACAGTAATTCAGCCGTCGGTCTGCTTTGCTCACTGATGATGTTAATTCGATAGTGATTCAAGAAAATCCAATG
>NW_017004569.1:0-201 GCF_001483705.2 Eufriesea mexicana | reverse complement strand
TTCAACCTAACATGACCACACCACAACTGCTGATATCCACAGAGAAAAGCAGAATGTACTAGGACGCAGTAGAACGCAGAAATCGACTGCATTGCATTGTATAGCACATAGTCGGTGATATCCTAACATAACCGGACGTATCCTAACCTAACCAAAAGTAACAGGACCCAACCTAACGTGCAGAGACCACCTCTGCTGGCA
>NW_017004568.1:0-201 GCF_001483705.2 Eufriesea mexicana | reverse complement strand
TTTCTATAGGTTAGGAGGGGATAGCATTGACTTTTGTGCTGTACGCTGCATTGCAGTGTGTTTATATCCTCTACAGTGCTCTAGCATACTATGCCTGGCGCATGGTTGGCAAGCAATACTCTCCTCGGCGCGTTAGGCTGTGTTAAGCAACGCTCGGTTGTTTTACGTTCGTACACGTTAGGATAGGATAGCTTCGGCTGT
>NW_017004567.1:0-201 GCF_001483705.2 Eufriesea mexicana | reverse complement strand
GGCAAGCAATAGTGGTCTCGGCGCGTTAGGTTCAGTTAAATAACGTTCGGTTATGTTACGTTTAGCTTTGTTAAGATAGGGTAGCTTCGATTATTGCACTCTGCACTGCGATTCTGTGAACCTCTGCGCTCTGTCCCACTCTAATATGTTCTGTTTTGCCCTGTGGAGGTCAGAAATAGTGGTTTAGGCGCGTTAGGTTGA
>NW_017004566.1:0-201 GCF_001483705.2 Eufriesea mexicana | reverse complement strand
AGGTTAGGCTAGGATAGCTTTGACTCTTGTGCTAGACGCTGCTATTCGGTGGATTTTTGCGCTCTACATTGCTCTACTACACCCTGCTGGACTCTGGGCATGCCAGTTATAGTGGTCTCGGCACGTTAGTCTGAGATCGGCTGCGGTTGGTTAGGTTATGTTTACTTTGGTTACCTTTGGGTAGCATTGCATTTTTTTACA
>NW_017004565.1:0-201 GCF_001483705.2 Eufriesea mexicana | reverse complement strand
ATATCAGAGAAGTCAAAGCTCACCAGACCTAACCAAAACCAATGGAACATAACCATACATAACATGTCGCAAACTGACGTGGCGATATCGCTATACCTGCCCCACCCCGGAGCAAAGCAGGTTATAATAAATGCCAGTAGGGGGCAGAAACATACCATATGGCACGGTAGGGCACAGAAATTAAAGCCATCCTGACAAATT
>NW_017004564.1:0-201 GCF_001483705.2 Eufriesea mexicana | reverse complement strand
ATAAATCCATACATCCACACATCCATAGATCCATCCATCCATACATCCATCCAACCATACATAGATCCACACATCCATCCATAAATACATCCATACATCCAGACATCCATCCATCCGTACATCCATCTACCCGTACATCCATACATCCATACATATATACATCCATCCATCCATATATCCTGCCAACTACATATTACCATC
>NW_017004563.1:0-201 GCF_001483705.2 Eufriesea mexicana | reverse complement strand
CCTAACCTAACATAACCTAACCCAACCAATCCTCACCTAACCTAATCAAACTTAACCTAAGCTCACCAATCCTAACCTATCCAATCGCAAGCTAACCGAACCTAGCCTAACCTAACATAACCTAACCTGACCTGACCTGACCTGAATTCACCTGACCCGACCTGGAAAGGAATGACCTGCCCTTATCTGAACTGGCCTGAC
>NW_017004562.1:0-201 GCF_001483705.2 Eufriesea mexicana | reverse complement strand
TATATTTGCCAGAAAGCTGGGTCACCAGGATATAAGCCGAAAACGCCAATACAAGTGAATTTTCCTGCCAGATTCTGTACCTTGGCTATGGCTATAGCACGCCAATAGAATCTTTCCTCCTTATATATGCAAGAAAGATAGCTGACCACGATGTTAGCCAAAAATATCAATAAAATTGAGTTTCCCAGCCAGATTCAATAG
>NW_017004561.1:0-201 GCF_001483705.2 Eufriesea mexicana | reverse complement strand
TAGGTTCGGGTAAATTCTACTACCGCGGAATGCGCTGCTATTCTGTGGATTTTTGCGGACTACAGTGCTCTCATATGTTCCACTTGGCTCTGGGGAAGCCAGTAATAGAGGTCTCGTCACGATAGGGTGAGATAGGAAACGTTTGGTTAGGTTACGTATGCCCTGGTTAGGTTTGGATATCTTCTATCTTTCTGCCTTACA
>NW_017004560.1:0-201 GCF_001483705.2 Eufriesea mexicana | reverse complement strand
GCGATCCAGTTTTCGCTTATGTCCTTTCTTTCTTAAGGCACTCACAATCTCGTATACCTCGGGTATACTATTCCTACTCCTAGAGTGGAGTATGGTGTTTTACGAGTTAGGTTATGGTAAAACGTTCAAACAGTATGCTTTTCTTTTTGATGCGATCGATCAGACTATTTCCACTTTCCGTTAATTTCAGAGTCGGATAAA
>NW_017004559.1:0-201 GCF_001483705.2 Eufriesea mexicana | reverse complement strand
CCAATAGGAATTTATATATTTAGTTCAATTGAAATTGCATTATTTAATTCAATTATTTTAATTTTTTTCAGGATTTACGTTATCTATAAGATAAAATTTTATATTAAATAATCAAAAAATTAAATCAGTTATTTATTAAATTTTTACAATTATATTAGGAATTATATTTTTAATAATTCAATTATTTGAATATTATTATTC
>NW_017004558.1:0-201 GCF_001483705.2 Eufriesea mexicana | reverse complement strand
GTAAATAAGGCGGAAAGATTCTGTTGGCAAACTGTAACCATTGCAATGCTATAGAATCCTGCTTGAAAATTCTATTTCATTGACATTTTCTAATAATATAGTGGTGAGCCAACTTCCATGTATAAGTGAGGAGGGAATATCATTTTGTCCTGCTATAGCCATTGCAATGCTGCAGAATCGGGCTGGAATGTTCAATTTTAT
>NW_017004557.1:0-201 GCF_001483705.2 Eufriesea mexicana | reverse complement strand
GCAATACTATGATGATGTAAGGTGCTTTGCAATTAAAGCTGATGAATAGACAGGTCCATTATCGCTTAGGGCACTGAGAGTTCTATCTGCAGCAACGACTAGAACAATCCATACAGTACTACATGCAAACGATCAATTTATGCGCTGATCACCGAAGTTCTATAACCATTGTAGAATGATCAATGTAGTGGCCAACTACAG
>NW_017004556.1:0-201 GCF_001483705.2 Eufriesea mexicana | reverse complement strand
CAGAAGCCAAAGATATCCTAACAAGACGTTACATAAGCTAACGTAACCAAATTTAGTCTAACTGAACATAAGGTGCCAGGACCGCTGTTTGTGGCCGGCGTGAAGCCAAGCACAGCATATTAGATACATTAGAGAGCAGAACAGAAGTGTATAGCACAAAAGTCAAAGTAGCTTGTCCTAACCTAGCCAAGCGAAACATAA
>NW_017004555.1:0-201 GCF_001483705.2 Eufriesea mexicana | reverse complement strand
CATCCGTCCATCCATACCTCAATCCATCCATACATCCATCCATCCACACAACCATTCATCCATTCATACATCCATACATACATCCTTCTTTCCATACATCTATCCACCCATAAATCCGTCCATCCGTATGTTCATACGTCCACACAACCATACATCTATAAATCCATGCATCCGTACATATATACATCCATATATTCATAC
>NW_017004554.1:0-201 GCF_001483705.2 Eufriesea mexicana | reverse complement strand
CACCTAACCTAACCTAACCAAATGTAGAGTAGCTAAACCTGATATGCCGCGAACGTTATTGCTGGATTCCCCACACGGGAGCAAAATATGATAGAGAACTGCAGAGCACAGGAGTCCATAGGATATCCGTGTCGAGCAGATATATCAAAGCTATCCTAACCAAACCCAACCAAACCTAAACTAACCAAACGTAATCCAACT
>NW_017004553.1:0-201 GCF_001483705.2 Eufriesea mexicana | reverse complement strand
GCCCTACCTGGCCTGACCTGGCCTGACCTGTCCTGACCTGACCTGACCTAACGCGACCTGACCGGACCTGACGTGACCTGACCTGACATTACATGGCCTGGCCTGACCTGATTTGACCTGAACTGCCAGCATCTGACATGACCTGACCTGACATAACCTGACCTGACCTGACCTGACCTGACCCGACGTGACCTTACCTGA
>NW_017004552.1:0-201 GCF_001483705.2 Eufriesea mexicana | reverse complement strand
TTATGCAAGAAAGGTATCGCACAACAATATAATTCGAAAATGTCAATAAAATTGAATTTTCCGTCCAGATTCTATAGGATTGCAATGGTTATAGCTTTCCAATATAATCTTTCCTCCTTGTCTATGAAAGAAAGTTATCTCACCACGATATTTGCAAAAATGTTAATAAAATTGAATTTTCCAACAACATTCTATATCATT
>NW_017004551.1:0-201 GCF_001483705.2 Eufriesea mexicana | reverse complement strand
AATCCAATGGCAAGTACAGCCATCTACTTTCCAGAGAATAGGTCTATTCAAAATCTATAATCTCATATGGCATGGTGAATAGATCGCCAAACGCCTTCAATCAAATTGCAAGTACTGCCATCTACTTGCTTGACAATTGGTCTATTCAAAATCTATAACCTATTACTGCTTGGTGAATAGATCGCTTATCGCCTTCGATCC
>NW_017004550.1:0-201 GCF_001483705.2 Eufriesea mexicana | reverse complement strand
GGACTTCACCAAACGTAGCCTGACTAAACCTAACGTGCCGAGGCAGCTACTGTTGCCCTCCGCGGAGCCAAGCAGGACATGCTAGAGTACAGTAGAGCGCAGAAATCCATCGAATAGCAGTATACAGCCCATTCGTCGAAGAAATCCTAACCAAGCCGTCCTAACCTTACCTAACGGAACGAAACCTAACTCCACCTAACA
>NW_017004549.1:0-201 GCF_001483705.2 Eufriesea mexicana | reverse complement strand
CAACCTGACGTACGGCGAGCACCGTTGCTGGCCGCCCCAGAGCGGAGCAGGGCACACTAGTATAGAGTAGAGCGCAGAAATCGATATAACCTCAGCGTATATCAGAAAAGCCCAAGCTACCCAAACCAATGCCGAGCAAACACGACATACCGAAACACCGCATAAATCATTCTTTCGTTCCGAGACCGCCATTGCTGTCCT
>NW_017004548.1:0-201 GCF_001483705.2 Eufriesea mexicana | reverse complement strand
TCTTCGCCGCGACCGTCCAGATCGTCGCCTGGGCGGATGGGGCTGTCGGGCGCGAAAAGGACGTAGCGGGCTTAGGGGCGTAGCGGTTAAGGGCGGAGATGACGCGAGTGTGCGATGTCGCCATGCCGCGCGTGAGGTAGCCACCTTCGCGGGGTGCAGTGCAATGGTGGTCGACTGAAATCGCGCAGCTCCGGGAGCTCT
>NW_017004547.1:0-201 GCF_001483705.2 Eufriesea mexicana | reverse complement strand
GAAGTGTACACCACGTAAGTGAAAGCTGTCCAAACCTACCCCATACTAACATAACCTAACCGAACGTAGCATAGCACATCATATCGCGCCGAAAACACTGTTACTGGCCCTCCACAGACGAGCAGAATAGAGTAGAGGAATGTAGAGCGCAGAAATCCACCTAGTAGATGTGCATAGCACAAAAATAAGTGCTATCATATC
>NW_017004546.1:0-201 GCF_001483705.2 Eufriesea mexicana | reverse complement strand
CTGAGCTGACCTGGCCCTACCTGGCCTGACCTGGCCTGACCTGTCCTGATCTGACCTGACATGCCCTGACGTGACCTGACCTGACATGGCCTTGCCTGGCATGACCTGGCCTGACCTGATCTGACCTGAACAGCCAGCATCTGACCTGACCTGACCTGACCTGATCTGACATGACCTGACCTGACCTGACGTGACCTGACC
>NW_017004545.1:0-201 GCF_001483705.2 Eufriesea mexicana | reverse complement strand
GCTATGACAGCTTATAGATTTTGAATAGACCTATTCTCTGGCAAGTAGACGGCTGCACTTGCCCTTTGTTTGAAAGCTTTCGGCGATCTATTCTGCATTCTATAACAGGTTATGGATCTTGAATTCACATATTCTCTTGAAAGTAGATGGCTGTACTTGCCATTGGATTGAAGGCGTTAGGAGAGCTATTCACCAAGCTAT
>NW_017004544.1:0-201 GCF_001483705.2 Eufriesea mexicana | reverse complement strand
CTTTCTTGCATAAATAAGGATGAAAGGCACTAGTGGCGTGCTATAGCCAATGCAATGCCATAGAATCTGGCTGGAAAATACATTTTTTCTGACGTTTTCGACTAATATCGTGGTGACTTAGCTTTCTTGGGTTGATAAGGAGGAAAGATTCTACTGGCGTGCTCTAACTGTTGCAATGCTGTAGAATCTGGCTGGAAAATT
>NW_017004543.1:0-201 GCF_001483705.2 Eufriesea mexicana | reverse complement strand
CAGCAGTTCATAGCGCAAAAGGGAAAGAAATCCTGACCGAGCCTTCTTAACCCAGCGTAGCGAGATATAACGTTACACAACCTAATGTGCCGAGACCCCTGTTACTGGCCACAGCAGAGCCAAACAGAACATATTGGAGCGCAGTAGGGCGCAGAAGTCCATCGAACGGCATCGAATGGAACGAAATCCTAAGATATTCTG
>NW_017004542.1:0-201 GCF_001483705.2 Eufriesea mexicana | reverse complement strand
GTTTGGTTAGCTTAGGTTTATTTGGGTTGGGTTGGGATATCTGTGACTTTCGTGCTATGCAAAACCATTTTATGGACCTCAGCACCCTACTATCCTATAACATGCACTGCATGGCGGGGGCGAGGCAAGCATTAGTTGTCTCGGCTCGTTAGGTACAATTTGGACACGTTTCGTTAGTTTATGTTAGTTTTGGTTATGTTT
>NW_017004541.1:0-201 GCF_001483705.2 Eufriesea mexicana | reverse complement strand
TATTAACATTTTCATCTTATATCTGGGTGAGCTAACTTTCTTGCCTAAATATGGAAGAAAGAATCTGTTGGCGTCCTATTGCCACTACAATGCTATAGAATCTGGCTGGATAATCCAATTTTATTCACATTTTCTCCCAATATCGTGTTGAGCTAACTTTCTTGCGTAAATAAGGAAGAAGAATTCCATTGGCATGCTATA
>NW_017004540.1:0-201 GCF_001483705.2 Eufriesea mexicana | reverse complement strand
AAATAATAACAAAATTATTAAAATAATTAATTTTGATGAAAATTAATTTTAATTGTATGTACATTGATTATCAACTTTCAAAGAGATGCCAACTGGCTGTTGAAATCTGTCGATTAACACAGGTAGGCTGAAGCTAGTGGCCAAAGGAGAGGCGTAAGAGTAGAAATAAGAAGACATTGGAGTCTCTACTGGATAAATATA
>NW_017004539.1:0-201 GCF_001483705.2 Eufriesea mexicana | reverse complement strand
ATCCACACAGTGCCGAAAATAATTATTATACGCATGCAATCTCGAAAATTCAGACAAAAAGATAACATGAAAATAAAAAATGAATGTTGCTTTGAATGTAATAACCAAAATATCGATAATCGTAAATTAACCCTCCATAATTAAAATTTGCGGTGCTTATGAGAAAGGAAATCGGTATAATTTATGACACGTTATATTAAT
>NW_017004538.1:0-201 GCF_001483705.2 Eufriesea mexicana | reverse complement strand
AGGTCGCCAAACGCCTTCAATCCAATGGCAAGAACAGCCATCTACCTGCCACAGAATAAGCCTATCCAAAATCTATAACCTGTTATAGCTTGGGGAATAGGTCGCCGATCGCCTTCAATCCAATCGCAAGAACAGCCTTCTACTTGCCAGAGAATAGGTCTATTCAAAATCTACAACCTGTTATAGCTTGGTGAATAGATC
>NW_017004537.1:0-201 GCF_001483705.2 Eufriesea mexicana | reverse complement strand
GACGAATTATTGTAGTATGAAGGGTTAAACACAATCGAATATTCTATCTTAAATTCAGTGAAGTATAGTCAAAATTACTGTGATCGATAAAACTCACCCTCCTCTGTCAATAAAATATTTCAGTCATCCATTAACTTTCTAGATTAACAAATTTATAAACTCCTCCTCTCAAAGGAACCTCCAATTCCACCTCTGTCAATG
>NW_017004536.1:0-201 GCF_001483705.2 Eufriesea mexicana | reverse complement strand
TAGATAATAGATAATAATATTTATTTATATAAATACGTAATAATATATATTTCTTAGATAATAATATTTAAATATTGGCAACGATTCTAAATAAACTATTTTTAAATACAAAGATTGACTCCAGCTTAAAAATTCTTTTCTCTCTCTCTCTCTCTCTCACTCTTATTAACTCATGTTTACTCTATAACGATTCTCACGTGA
>NW_017004535.1:0-201 GCF_001483705.2 Eufriesea mexicana | reverse complement strand
TGACAAAATGCAGGTCCATTGGCCCTAGAGATATCTGCAACTTACAGCATTGTACTGAGTACACCCACCGCCACTGTTACGCAACCGCAATACTGCTCCGTCCTCTTACAACGTAAATTCCAAAGTAATTCTAGGATAACCTATGTATAATGCGGTTACGGCCAGTGTCATTTACGGTTGTCAGTACGGCCAGTAGTACGT
>NW_017004534.1:0-201 GCF_001483705.2 Eufriesea mexicana | reverse complement strand
AGTGACGATACATTTTTGAGCAGTAAATAAAGAATTGTATAATAATAGAATTGTAGAATTATTGAATTTCGATATATTAATTAATATTGATCTTCCAAATTTTATGAAGTGACTGAGGGTCACCTCTCGAGTGCAAAGGGTTAAAATACTTAACCTGGGTAAAAATTTATCGCAATCCGATAGTAAACAGAGGTTATTAGA
>NW_017004533.1:0-201 GCF_001483705.2 Eufriesea mexicana | reverse complement strand
ATTAGGTCACGTTATGCTAGGATATCCACGGCTTCTGTGCTATTCACTACATGGCGGTGGATTCCTGCGCTCTACATTGTTCTACTCTATTCTACTTGGCCCTGGGGATGCCAGCAGCAGTGGGCGGGGGTTATGTTCAGTCATGCTACGTTCGGTTAGGCTAGGTTAGGCCAGGTTAGGTAAGGACATCCACGACTTTTG
>NW_017004532.1:0-201 GCF_001483705.2 Eufriesea mexicana | reverse complement strand
TTCACCAAGCTATAACTGATTATAGATTTTGAATAGGCCTATTCTCTGTCAAGTAGATGGCTGCACTTGCCATTGGATTGAAGGGGTTATGCCATCTTCTCACCATTCTATAGCTGGTTATAGATTTTGAATAGACATATTCCCTGGCAAGTAGATTGATGTACTTGCCATTGGTTGAAGGCGTTCGGCGACCTATTCACC
>NW_017004531.1:0-201 GCF_001483705.2 Eufriesea mexicana | reverse complement strand
TTCGAACATCCATACATACATACATGCATACCTCCATACAAACATCCAGACATACATCCATGCGTACATCCATACATACATACATACATACAAACATCCACACATACAGCCACACAACCATACATTCATGCATCAATGCACCTGTACATCAATACTTCCATCCATCCATATATCCAGCCATCTACACATTCATCCATCCAT
>NW_017004530.1:0-201 GCF_001483705.2 Eufriesea mexicana | reverse complement strand
TTCTTTCCACCTTATCTATGCAAGAATGCAAGCTCACCAAGATATTAGTCGAAAATGTCAATATAATTGTATTTTCCTGCCAGATTTTATAGCAGTGGAATGGCTGTAGCACGCCTGAAGGATCATTCCTCCTTACTGATGCAAGGGAGATTGCTCACCACGATATTAGTCGAAAATGTCAATAAATTTGAATTTTCCATC
>NW_017004529.1:0-201 GCF_001483705.2 Eufriesea mexicana | reverse complement strand
TAGTGCTCGCGGGACGTTATTGTGAGTTTGTCTACGTTAGGTTAGGTTACGTTGGTTTGTGTTTGGTCTGGATATCTTCGACTCTTCGGATGTATACTGGGATACTATGAATTTCTACGCTCTGCTCTCCCCTAGTAAATTCCGCATGTCTCTGGCCAGGAATTGTGGATACGGCACGTTAGGCTGAGATAAGTTACGCTT
>NW_017004528.1:0-201 GCF_001483705.2 Eufriesea mexicana | reverse complement strand
AAAAACCCCCCCCCCCCCCCCCCCCATAACGCGAACAATTGTTGAAAATGATGAAACTAAAAATAATCTTATGATATTCCCAGAAATTGTGTACAACGCATATGCTTTGAGTTAAGGCTTTGGGCTTTGTTAAATATATCTGCGGTTATTTTTTCAGTTCGCATATGCTCCAACTTAATTGTTTCGTCCCTTAGCACATCC
>NW_017004527.1:0-201 GCF_001483705.2 Eufriesea mexicana | reverse complement strand
CATTGGATTGAAGGCGTTAGGCGATCAATTCACCAAGCTATAACATGTTATAGATTATGAATACACCTATTCTCTGGGAAGCAGATAGCTGTACTTGCCATTGGATTGATGGCGTTAGGCGATGTATTCACCAAGCTTTACCAGATTATAGATCTTGATTAGCCCTATTCTCTGGCAAGTAGATGGCTGTACTTGCCATTG
>NW_017004526.1:0-201 GCF_001483705.2 Eufriesea mexicana | reverse complement strand
GGAAAGATTCTGTTGGCATGGTATAGGCATTGCAATGCAATAGAATCTTCCTGGAAAATTCAAGTTTATTGACATTTTCGACCTATTTCGTGGTGAGCTAGCTTTCATGCATAGGTAAGCAGGAAGGATCCATTTGGAGTGCTATAGGCTTTGCAATGCTATAGAATCTGGCAGGAAAATTCAATTTTATTGACATTTTCG
>NW_017004525.1:0-201 GCF_001483705.2 Eufriesea mexicana | reverse complement strand
TGTATGAATGTATGGATGTATGGATGGATGGATGTATGTATGGACGGATGTATGGATGTATGGTTGTATGGATGTACACATGTATGGATGTATGTATGAATGGATGTATGGATTTATGAATGTATGGATGTATGCATCTATGGATGTATGGATGTATGGACGTATGGATGTACGAATGTACGGATGTACGGATGTATGGAT
>NW_017004524.1:0-201 GCF_001483705.2 Eufriesea mexicana | reverse complement strand
TAATATTAAAAACAAAAGAAAAACCGCGATACAAGTAAAGCGCAACACTAATTCTTAAAATGAGACCAGTAAAAGATAGAGAATGTATATGCAAAAAAAGATAACTGATTTTTTTGACAATTCGCGGTTAATACAAGTCGCAACACTATAAAGTTAAGCAATATCAAAATATATGAAAAAATAAAATTTCATGCAAAAAAT
>NW_017004523.1:0-201 GCF_001483705.2 Eufriesea mexicana | reverse complement strand
CGTAACCTATCTAACCAAGCTTTGCCTATCCGAACCTAACCTGACGTAACGTAACGTAACCTATCCTAACCTAACTTAAATTAACGTAACCTAACCTAACATAACCTAGCCTAGCCTAACCTAACCCAACCCGACTCCACCGAACCCAACCCAACCCATCACAACCCAACCTAACATAACCTAACCCGGCCTAACCTAAAC
>NW_017004522.1:0-201 GCF_001483705.2 Eufriesea mexicana | reverse complement strand
CTAAGTTTTTTCAGGGAAGCTTCAATTTCTGTGCTGCGCACTGCCATTCGGTGGATATCTGCGATCTACTGCGCTCTAGTATGTCCTGCTTGGCTCTGTGGAGGGCAGCAATAGCGGTCTCGGCACGTTAGTTTGAGATATGTTACGGTTGGTTATGATACTGGAGGATAGCATTGGCTTTAGTGCTACACTCTGCTATTA
>NW_017004521.1:0-201 GCF_001483705.2 Eufriesea mexicana | reverse complement strand
TTATGGCTATTGCAATGCTGTAGCATCTGAATGTAACATTCAATGTTATTGACATTTTCGGCTAATATCGTGGTGAGCTGACATCCTTGCATAAATATGGAGGAAAGATTCTGCTCGCACGCTATAGCCATTGCAGTACTATAGAATCAGGCTGGAAAATTCAATTTTATCAACAATTTCGACTAATATCGTAGTGTGGTA
>NW_017004520.1:0-201 GCF_001483705.2 Eufriesea mexicana | reverse complement strand
TTGTACTGTAGCCGTTGGATTTAACAGTCCAGTGATGGTTTGAATTCCAAAGGAATTCTAGGGCAATAAGTGAGTGGTACGGTTAGAACTAAAGACATCTACTGTTCCCAGTACGATCCTAAGTACATACATCACCACGGAAATATAGTCGTTTTATAGATATGTTCCATCATGACCTATATCCTACAGCAATTCAAGAAT
>NW_017004519.1:0-201 GCF_001483705.2 Eufriesea mexicana | reverse complement strand
TCTAGCAAAGAGATGAAATATTAGGGTGTCCCATAAGTATCTTCCTATTTTTTAATGCGAAATCAATAGACGATATTTGTTGTTTAAGGTTGATTTACAGTGTTATATATGAACCGTTCTGCTCTATTACCTTCATCCATCTCTCAGGAAGCCTCATCATGCCCTCTTTCCAAAATTGTTGAGACTTACTTTCAAAATATT
>NW_017004518.1:0-201 GCF_001483705.2 Eufriesea mexicana | reverse complement strand
GGCTATGTTTGGTTAGGATAGCTTTAACTCTTGCGCTATGCACTGCTATTCGGTAGATTTCTGTGCTCTACTCTGATCAAGTAAGTCATGCTTGGCACTGGCGAGGGCAGCAAGGACAATCTCGGCACGTTAGCTTGTGTTACGGTACGTCCGGCTATGCCCTGTTTGTTTCGGTTAGGCTTGGGTAGCATTGACTTCCCT
>NW_017004517.1:0-201 GCF_001483705.2 Eufriesea mexicana | reverse complement strand
CACGATATTAGAAGAAAATGTTAATAAAATTGGATTTTCCAGCCAGATTCTTTAGCATTGTAAGGGCTATAGCACGCCAAAAGAATCCTTCCTCCTTATTCAGGCAAAAAAGCTAGCTCACCCCGATATTTGTCGAATATGTTAATAAAATTATATTTTCCAGCCAGATACTATAGCACTGCAATGGCTATAGCAAGCCAA
>NW_017004516.1:0-201 GCF_001483705.2 Eufriesea mexicana | reverse complement strand
ATAGACTAAAAGCGTATGGCACAAAAGTCAAAGCTACCCTACCCTAACCTAACCAAACGTCACATAATCGAACGTAACCGAGCTAACACTAACGCGCCTAGGACACTACTGCTGGCCTCCCCAGAGACAAGCAGAGTATACTAGTGAACAGTAGATCGCAGAGACCGGCCGCATTGCAGCGTGTTTCAAGGGAGTCCAAGA
>NW_017004515.1:0-201 GCF_001483705.2 Eufriesea mexicana | reverse complement strand
ACGAGGAAGAAAACCTAAGTATCAAAGAAGGCAGAGTTCAAGGTTTAAATAAGGGTGCAAGGGTACGGGAAAGTCAGTATTTAAGTCACTTTTGAAGCCAGTTGTCAATTTCAGTTGTAAGTTTCAGTTCAGTTGTCAGTCAGAGTTAAGTTGTCAGCTTGGAAAATGCGTGAACCAGGATAAAAGACTGAGTATGAAAGA
>NW_017004514.1:0-201 GCF_001483705.2 Eufriesea mexicana | reverse complement strand
CTCAGGCTAACGTGCCACTACCACTCTTGCTGGCCTCCCAACAGACAGGCAGAGGCCATAGAGTAACCCAGATCGCAGGTACCTACTGAGTAGCAGTGTATAGCGGAGGAGTGAAACCTATGTTAATCAGACATAGCCTAACCTAGCCAAGCCAAACGTAACCTAACACAAACTAACGTGCCGAGACCACTATTACGGCCC
>NW_017004513.1:0-201 GCF_001483705.2 Eufriesea mexicana | reverse complement strand
GGTTTGAAGGCGTTAGGCGATCTATTCTCCATTCTATAACAGGTTATAGATTTCGAATTGACCCATTCTCTGGAAAGTAGATGGCTGTTCTAGCCATTGGATTGAAGGCGTTAGGCTATCAATTCACCAAGCTATAAGAGGTTAAATATTTTGAAAGGACCTATTGTCTGGCAAGTAGATGGCAGTACTTGCCATTGGATT
>NW_017004512.1:0-201 GCF_001483705.2 Eufriesea mexicana | reverse complement strand
CGCAAAATGTAAAGCTATCCTATCCTAACAAAACTAGACACAACAGAACCAAACGTAACATAATACAACCTCACGTGTCGCGACCACTGTTGCTGACCTCCCCCAGAGACCAGCAGAATATACAAGAGCGCAGTAGATCTCATAAATCCAACGAATAGCATTGCATAGCACAAAAATCAAAGCTATCCTTGCCTAACGTAG
>NW_017004511.1:0-201 GCF_001483705.2 Eufriesea mexicana | reverse complement strand
CCCTGGCAAGTATCTGGCTGCACATGCCATTGGATTGATGGCGATAGGCGATCTAATCACCAATCTATGGCAGCTTATATATTTTGAATAGACTAATGCTCTGGCAAGTAGATTTCTTTACTTGCCATTGTATTGAAAGCGTTAGGCGATCTATTCACCATGCTATAACAGGTTATCGATTTTGAATAGACCCACTCTCTC
>NW_017004510.1:0-201 GCF_001483705.2 Eufriesea mexicana | reverse complement strand
TTTCTGTCATATGTGCTCAACACATATCCTAAGGGCTTCTGCGCTCTACTGTCTTCTACCATACTCTGCTCAGCTCTGGGGTGGCCAGCAAAAGCGGCCAGGGACGATAGTGCGTGCTAGGCTACGTTTGGTTTTGTTACGACTGGTCAGGTTAAGAGAGTATAGCATCGACTTTTGTGCTATACGACGCTATTCGGAGTA
>NW_017004509.1:0-201 GCF_001483705.2 Eufriesea mexicana | reverse complement strand
TGTATGCAATTGCTTTTTTGTTGAAAATTTTTGTTTTTTTTATTTCTGTAGATACGCCTTTTCAGTTAACTTTTATGGTGCCAGTAAGATGACAATTCATTTTTAGCAATTATTCTGCTAAGAGAATGCTGGTGTAGTACCTGTCAGTGTACATGTGGTATCCTTTTGCATCAGGAATTCTGTCTAACAACTTCTTATATA
>NW_017004508.1:0-201 GCF_001483705.2 Eufriesea mexicana | reverse complement strand
CGATTAACCGCGTATAACACGAAAGTCAATGCTACACTGAACAAACTCAGCCGAACCGAACCTAACAAAACGTGACCTGTCTCAAACCTACGTGCAGCGGCCGTTATTGCTCGCCTTTCCAGAGCCGGGAAGAGTATAGTAGTGCAATGCAGAGCCCAGAAATCCACCGAATGGCAGCGTATAGCGCAAGAGAAGAGGATA
>NW_017004507.1:0-201 GCF_001483705.2 Eufriesea mexicana | reverse complement strand
AACACGGAGGAAAGATTATATTGGCAAGCTATAGCCATGGCAATGCTGCAGAATCGGGCTGTAAACTTGAAGTTTGTTCACATTTGCCATGAATATCGTGGTGAGCTAGCTTCCTGGCATAAGTATGGAGGAAAGATAAATTTGGTGTGCTATAGCCATAGCAATGCTGTTGAATCTGGCCGGAAAATTCAATTTTATTGA
>NW_017004506.1:0-201 GCF_001483705.2 Eufriesea mexicana | reverse complement strand
CATAATCTATAACCTGTGATAGCTTGGTGATTAGATCGCCCAACGCCTTCAATCGAATGGCAAGTATATCCACCTACTTGCCAGAGAAAAGGTCTATTCAAAATAAATTATCTTTTTCAGCTTGGTGAATAGGTCGCCCAACGCCATCAATCTAATGGCAAGTACAGAATTCTTCTAGCCAGTAAATAGGTCTATTCAAAG
>NW_017004505.1:0-201 GCF_001483705.2 Eufriesea mexicana | reverse complement strand
CTGCACACTGCTCTTCGGTGGATTTCTGCGCTCTACTGTGATCTTATGTACCCAGCTTCGCTGCAGGTGTTCTAGAAATAGTGGCTCTGTCGCGCCAGTTCGTGTTAGGTTACGTTTGGGTAGATTAGGTTTGTTAATGTGAGGTTGGGATATATTTGGCTTTCGTGCTATACACCCCCATTCCATGGACCTCAGTGCTCT
>NW_017004504.1:0-201 GCF_001483705.2 Eufriesea mexicana | reverse complement strand
ATAGTAATCTCGGCACCTTATGCTTAGTTAATCTGTGTTCGGTTAGGGTACGTTTGGACAGGTGGTGTCAGGACATCTCCCACCCTTGTGCTGTACACAGCTACGCGATGAATTACTGCGTTCCACTGTGCTCCAGTTCATTCTGCTTGGCTCTGGGAAGGAAGCAATCGTGGTCTCGGCACGTTAGGAAGAGCAAGGCTA
>NW_017004503.1:0-201 GCF_001483705.2 Eufriesea mexicana | reverse complement strand
GGACATATGAAGGTCTTTAAAATTGTTTCAAATACAATCATATATTTTTTATTACATCGGCTGATGCTGCTTCATATTCTTTATAAAAAAGTATTAACTTATTTATGTTAAATATAATAATAACGTAATAATAATGACAATGCATATCTAGATGGTAATATTTGGTGACTCACCCTGTATATATCGTAGTTATTTTAATGG
>NW_017004502.1:0-201 GCF_001483705.2 Eufriesea mexicana | reverse complement strand
CAGAATGTAGTAGAGCACAGTAAATCACAGAAACCCGCCAAATAACAGTGCCTAGCACGGAAGACTAAGCTACCCTAACGAAATACAATCAAATCTGTCCTAAGCAGCCTTAACATAACTCAACCTAACGTGCCATGATCACTATTACTCGCCTCCCCAAAGTCGAGTAGAGCATAGTAGAGCAATGCAGAGCGCCGAAAT
>NW_017004501.1:0-201 GCF_001483705.2 Eufriesea mexicana | reverse complement strand
AGGACAGTAGTAGTGGTATGGCCATGTTAGGGTGAGATAGGCTATGTTCGGATAGGCTATATTGTCCATGGTTAGGTCGGTTTAGCTTTCACTTCTCTGCCATACCCTGCCATTCCATTGGTTTCTACTCTCTACTCTGCTCTAATATGTTCCTCATGGCTCTGTTGTGGCCTGCAGTAGTGGTCGTCTCACGCAAGGTTA
>NW_017004500.1:0-201 GCF_001483705.2 Eufriesea mexicana | reverse complement strand
TACTTCACAGGACTGTTCCTCGACTACTAATAATTTTGCAGAATTTTCTTAACTGATTATATTAATCTCACCTACCAAATGATGTAATTCATGATTTGAATTTAAGTACCTCAAGCAAATATTTAGTTTCAGCTATCTCGTTCAGCAAGTAAGGAACAAAAATGCATCGTGCGAAGCACGACAAAGGAGTGCAAGGGGTTA
>NW_017004499.1:0-201 GCF_001483705.2 Eufriesea mexicana | reverse complement strand
TAAAATTGAATTTTCCAGACAGATTCTACAGCAATGTAATGGCTATAGCACTCCAATAGAACCATTGCTCCTTATTTATGCAAGAAAGTTAGCTTACCATGATATTAGTCGAAAATGACAATAAGATTGAACTTTCCTGCCAAATTCTATAGCATTGCAATGGCTATAGCCCGACAATAGAACATTTCTTTCTTATTTATG
>NW_017004498.1:0-201 GCF_001483705.2 Eufriesea mexicana | reverse complement strand
TGGTTGAAGGCGTTTTGCGACCTATTCACCAAGCTATAACAGATTATAGATTTTAAATAGATAGATCATCTGGCAAGTTGATGGCTGTACTTGTTATTGGGTTGAAGGCGTTAGGCGATCTTTGCTCCAAGCTATAAGAGGGTATTGATTTTGAATAGACATATTCTCTGGCAAGCAGACGGCTGTACTTGCCATTGGATT
>NW_017004497.1:0-201 GCF_001483705.2 Eufriesea mexicana | reverse complement strand
GTTGCTGGAAAATTCAATTTCACTGACATTTTCGACTAATACCTTTGTGAGCTAACTTCCTTGGATAGGTAAAGAGAAATGATCTTTTTGAGAGCTGTAGCCATTGCAATGATATAGAATGTGGCTGGAAGATACAAATTTGTTGACATTTTCGACTAATAATGTGGTGAGCTAACTTCCTTGCGTAAGTAAGGAGGAAAG
>NW_017004496.1:0-201 GCF_001483705.2 Eufriesea mexicana | reverse complement strand
CCATAGATATATCCATACATACATCTGTACGTACATCCATACATCCATCCATACATGCATCCAGACATAAGCCCTTCCATGCACGCACCCACACATCCATGCACATGTCCGTTCATACATCCGTAAATACACAAATACATACATCAATGCATCCATACATCCATACATCCATCCATCCATAATTCCACCATCCATACATCC
>NW_017004495.1:0-201 GCF_001483705.2 Eufriesea mexicana | reverse complement strand
ACTTGGCCCAAGAATAATTTTAGCACAGTATAGTACAGTACAGACACTTCAAACATAACAAAACTAAAAAAAATAATTTTTTAAATTAAATTTCGCGAATTGACCCCATTATACGCGTAACAATCGCCTGCAAATGATCCTCCGCAAGTCTGTCAATTCCCCAACCACTCGAACCCCTATTCACGTTTCACGGATAATCGT
>NW_017004494.1:0-201 GCF_001483705.2 Eufriesea mexicana | reverse complement strand
ATAAGGAGGAGATATCCTATTGGCGTGCTATAGACATTGCTGAGCAATAGGGTCGGCCTGGAATGTTCAATTTTACTGACATTTTTGACCAATATTGTGGTGAACGAGCGTCCTCGCGTAAATAGGTAGGATAAATTATATTGGCGTGATATAGACAATGCATTGCTATAGAATATGACTGGAAAGTTCAATTTTATTTAC
>NW_017004493.1:0-201 GCF_001483705.2 Eufriesea mexicana | reverse complement strand
AGAAAGTTACATCACCGCGATATTATTGGAAAATGTCAATAAAGTAGAATTTTCGAGGCAGATTCTATAGCACTGCAATGGCCATAACGTGCCAATAGAATCTCTCCTCCTTATTTATGCGAGAAGGCTACGACACTGCGATATTAGTCGAAATAGCTAAAAAAATTTAGTTTTCGTGCCAGATTCTATAGCACTGCAATG
>NW_017004492.1:0-201 GCF_001483705.2 Eufriesea mexicana | reverse complement strand
CACCGCAATGGCTATAGCACGCTAATGGAATCTTTCCTCCTTATTTATGCAAGACAGTCAGCTTACCACGATATTAGTTGAAAATGTCTATAAAATTGTATTTTCTAGCCTCATATTATAGCATTGCAATGGCTATATCACGCCAATAGAATCTTTCCTCCTAAATAAGGAGGAGTGTCAGCTCACCACGATATTACACGG
>NW_017004491.1:0-201 GCF_001483705.2 Eufriesea mexicana | reverse complement strand
CCAAGATATTAGAAGAAAATGTTTATAAAATTTAATTTTTCAGCCAGATTATATAGCATTGCAGTGGCTATAGCACGCCAATAGAATCCCTCCTCCTTATTTATGCAAGAAAGCTAGCTCACCCAGATATTGGAAGAAAATGTTAATAAAATTTGATTTTGCAGCCAGATTATATAGCATTGCAATGGCTATAGCACGCCA
>NW_017004490.1:0-201 GCF_001483705.2 Eufriesea mexicana | reverse complement strand
CCTAACGCTTTCCATGCATTGGCAAGTACAGCCATGTACTTGCCAGAGAATAGGTCTGATCAATATCTATAACCTGATGTAGCTTGGCGAATATATCGCCAAACGCCTTCAGCCCAATGGCAAGTAGTGCTATCTACATTCCAGAGAATAGGTCTATTCAAAGTCTATATCCTGCGATAGCTTGGTGAATAGAAAGAATAA
>NW_017004489.1:0-201 GCF_001483705.2 Eufriesea mexicana | reverse complement strand
TAACCGGAAGAAAAAGTATGAACGAACGTCCATCTTTTTCTTCCAGTTAAATAGAAAATTGAATCGCGACAGGCAGCTTCGGAACAATTCGAATCACCTCTCCCGACGATTCCTTCTCGCGAAAGATCGACAGTCCGTGTCGATGGTGTTCAAGATGGCGTCTCCGACTTCCGCACCCGGCCCCATAACCTAGAATCTAGA
>NW_017004488.1:0-201 GCF_001483705.2 Eufriesea mexicana | reverse complement strand
CTTTCTTGCATAAATAAGGAAGAAAGTTTCTATTGTCGTCCTGTAGGCATCGCAATGCTATAGTATCTTGCTGGAACATTAAATTTTATTGACATTTTGGACTAATATCGGTGTGAGCAAACTTCCTTGCATATATATGGAGGAAAGACACTACTGGCGTGCCATAGCCGTAGCAATGATATAAGATCTGGATGGAAAATC
>NW_017004487.1:0-201 GCF_001483705.2 Eufriesea mexicana | reverse complement strand
TGAGTTAGGCAACGTTTGGCTTGGATATGTTTGTCTGGGTTAGTTGTGGATAGCATTAACTTTCGTGGTGTACACCATTTTTCGGTGAACTGCTGCTCTCTACTGTCTGAACTCTATTCGGCTTGGCCCTGGTGTCTTCAGCAATAGTGGTCGCAGCTCGTTGCCTTGAATTAAGCTTCGTTCTGTTAAGTTATGTTGGCC
>NW_017004486.1:0-201 GCF_001483705.2 Eufriesea mexicana | reverse complement strand
ATGGACGGATGGATGGATGGATGTTTGGATGAATTGAGGTGTTGATGGATGTATGGATGTATTGGAGTATGGATGCATAGATGTACGAATGTATGGATGAAGGGTTGTATGGATGTATGGATGTATATATGTATGGATGTATGGATGGAGTGATGTATGGATGGATGGATGTATGGATGGAAAGATGTTTGGATGGATGGA
>NW_017004485.1:0-201 GCF_001483705.2 Eufriesea mexicana | reverse complement strand
CAGTATATACTAGAGCGAAGTAGAGAGCAGGAAGCCACCAACCAGCAGCGTATATCGCAAAAGACGGAGATATCCTAACACAACGCGACGAAAGTTATCCTAAACAAACCTAGACTAACTGAACCTAAAGAGTCGAGACAGAATTCCTGGCCTCCCCAGAGCAATGCAGAGCATATGAGAGCACGGTAGAGTGCAAAAGTC
>NW_017004484.1:0-201 GCF_001483705.2 Eufriesea mexicana | reverse complement strand
TAGCAAGAAAATGGATACTAAAGCACTTGGGTACTTGGACACTTGGACAGACTGTTTGTGAGTCGATATTTGAAATTTTTGGAAGAACAAGGTGATAATTTACGAGTTTCATAGCCTAGCTTGAAGATTGCAGTGCTTTGAGAAGTTTGCTCGGTTCTCATATCTTTGGGTAGCAAAAAGATGGACGTTAAAGTAGTTGGA
>NW_017004483.1:0-201 GCF_001483705.2 Eufriesea mexicana | reverse complement strand
TGGCAAGTAGATGGCTGTACTTGCCATTGGATTGAAGCCGTTAGGCGATGTATTCACCAAGCTGTAACAGATTATAGATCTTGATTACACCTATTTTCTGGTAAGTAGATGTCTGTACTTGCCATTGGATTGAAGGCATTAGGCGATCTATTCTCCAAGCTATAACAGGATACAGATTTTGAATAGACCTATTCTCTGGCA
>NW_017004482.1:0-201 GCF_001483705.2 Eufriesea mexicana | reverse complement strand
CAATCGCTGACCTCCGGGTGGCCAAGCGGTGCGTATTAATGGAGAATGGAGCACTGAGGTCCACTCAACGGCAATGCATATCACGTACGTCGAAGGTAACCAAACCTAACCACAAGAAGCTTAACCTAGTCACACGTGACATAACTCAACCTAACGTGATGCGACCACTATTGCTGGCCTCCCGTGGGCCATGCAATACAT
>NW_017004481.1:0-201 GCF_001483705.2 Eufriesea mexicana | reverse complement strand
GATGTATGTATGGATGAATGGTTTTGCGGATGGATGGATGTATAAATGGATTGAGGTATGCATTGACGGATGTACGTATGTATGAATGTATGGATATATATATGTACGGATGTATGGATTAATGGATGTATGGTTGTGTGGATGTATGTATGTATGGATGAATGTGTGGATGTATGGATGTATGCATGTATGCATGTATGG
>NW_017004480.1:0-201 GCF_001483705.2 Eufriesea mexicana | reverse complement strand
TTTAAAAAGGAACAGTCAGCGCCGCCTATAGTTATGTATTGGAACTAACGAAGCACAAGCTTCTAGATAAAAATCATAGACGGCGCTGACTGTTCCTTTTTAAAGTTTTATTAAAAATTAATTAATTACTCGATTCCTGTGATTAATTTGTGAACTTTTATAACTGCATCGTAAAGGCAGATCCTTCAGCAACTTTCCTAT
>NW_017004479.1:0-201 GCF_001483705.2 Eufriesea mexicana | reverse complement strand
AGCAAATTCAAAATAACCTAATGAAATTTTGAAATATAATAATTGTACGTGTCTTTATAGTGGAAAACCTTTCAATTCCTGATTCCGTAAGATGGGTGGTTTCGTAGATTACCATTTTTCCTGGGATTTTTATTGACTCGTTGGATTAGGCTAGCGAGTTAGGTCTTCATGCACAGTGGGTTGCATACTTCAACCCTTTTC
>NW_017004478.1:0-201 GCF_001483705.2 Eufriesea mexicana | reverse complement strand
GCGCCAAGCAGAACATATTAGAGGCTAGAGGGCAGAAATCCATAGAATAGCAGTGTATTAAAGGAAAGTCAAAGCGACCAAACCTAACTCAGCCAAATAAAACCAAATCAAACGATGTCTAACTCAGCATGACGAGCCGCGACCGTTATTGCCGGACGCCACAGAGCCGAGCATAGTATAGTAGAGCAAAGTAGAGGGCAC
>NW_017004477.1:0-201 GCF_001483705.2 Eufriesea mexicana | reverse complement strand
TTTAAGCGATCCGACAATTTCTCTTCGTTTCTCTTCGTTTCTCTTCGTTTCTCTTCGTTTCTTTAAAATGTACATAGTATTCGACGACGTTGACGCGTTATCGTGTCGCAGCGTATGTGACGAGATTCAAATACGGATATTCGTCGTTTTACTCGGCACGATGGAAGCAGCGGCGAAACGGCAGGTCTCGTATCTCTACTT
>NW_017004476.1:0-201 GCF_001483705.2 Eufriesea mexicana | reverse complement strand
GGCGTAGATATCGTAACCTAACCTGACGCAGCAGAACCCAACAGAACGTAGCAAAGCTCAAAGCAGCGTGTCGCGACAACTGCTCCTGGCCTCCGCAGGGAAAAACAGAATGTAGCAGAGCACAGTGAGACACAGAATTCCACCCAATAACAGTGTATAGCACAAAAGTCAAAGCTATCCTAAACAGTTATAGCTAAACCC
>NW_017004475.1:0-201 GCF_001483705.2 Eufriesea mexicana | reverse complement strand
AGCCAGATTCTGTAGCATTGCTATGGCTATAGCTCGCCAGTAAAATCTTTCCTCCTTACATATAGAGGAAGGTTAGGTCACCACGATATTAGTCGAAAATGACAATACAATTGAATTTTCCATTCAAAAACTATAGATTTGCAACGGCTATAGCACGCCGATAGAATCTCTCCTCAGTATTTATGCAAGCAAGCTAGCTCG
>NW_017004474.1:0-201 GCF_001483705.2 Eufriesea mexicana | reverse complement strand
TTGCCAGAGAATAGGTCTATTCAAAATCTATAACCTGTTATAGCTTGGTGAATAGATTGCCTATCACCTCCAATCCAATGCCAATTACAGCCGTCTGCTTGCCAGAGAATAGGTACATTCATAATCTATAACCTGTAGTAGCTTGGTGAATAGACCTCCGAACGCCTTCAATCCAATGGCAAGTACAGCCATCTACATGCC
>NW_017004473.1:0-201 GCF_001483705.2 Eufriesea mexicana | reverse complement strand
TATTAGTCGAAAACGTCAATAATATTGAATTTTCCAGATAGTTTCTATAGCATTGCAATGGCTGTAGAACGCCAATAGAATCTTGCCTCCTTATTTAGGCATGAAAGTTAGCTGACCACGATATTAGTTGAAAATGTTAATAAAATACAATTTTCCTGCCAGATGCTGTAGCATTTCAATGGTTATAGCACGCCAGTAGGA
>NW_017004472.1:0-201 GCF_001483705.2 Eufriesea mexicana | reverse complement strand
TTTAAAAATTAATAAATTCTCGAATTTCTTTATTAATTAATTCTTGGGTAATTTCTTACCAAAGGTTCCCGCTCTCAAGTATCGCGTCGCGATGGGATCATCGGCGTAAAAGTAAAACAGAGATCACGGCTCTTGCTACCGCGTAAATTCGATTAACGTTGTCCCTGTGTTTTCATCCCTTCCAGAGACATTACGTTTCTT
>NW_017004471.1:0-201 GCF_001483705.2 Eufriesea mexicana | reverse complement strand
ATGTAAAAAAGATAATATTTCGACGATACTTAATTACGGTAGGGAAATTAATTTTGTATTGAAAATTAATATTTCCAAGAAGAAGATAAATACTGTTATAAAAGAGTTGGTTTATATTTCTTTAAATTCTGTTTAACCTGTCGATAACATTTCTAATTTGTTACTTTTTTTATTATTAATATCATCATCTTCATTATTCAT
>NW_017004470.1:0-201 GCF_001483705.2 Eufriesea mexicana | reverse complement strand
GGTGGATTCTTGCGCTCTGCAGTGCTTTAGTATATTCTACTTTGTTCCGTGGAGGCCTGCAGTGGTGGTCGCGGAATGTTAAGTTGAGTTATGTTACGTCTCTTTGGGCCAGGTTAGGAAGGTTTGGTCAGGATTCCCTTGACCTGTGTGGTATACACTGTTATTCGGTGCATATCCGCGCTGTACATTGCTCTACTATAC
>NW_017004469.1:0-201 GCF_001483705.2 Eufriesea mexicana | reverse complement strand
TGGTCAGTGTACCTTTCTCTATTGCACTGTGTACTGCAATTCGATGAATTTCTGCGCTGTACTACGCCCTAGTATGCCCCGTTCGGCACTGGGGAGTGCAGCAATAGCGGTCTTGGATCGTTTGGCTGAGTTCGGCTGCGCTTGGCCATGCTCCGTTTGTTTGGGTTAGGTTCGGGTAGCTATGACTTTTCAGATGTACAC
>NW_017004468.1:0-201 GCF_001483705.2 Eufriesea mexicana | reverse complement strand
TAAATAGATTTCTTATTGATTTTGAATATTTTCTTCCAATATTGAAATTTCTAAAACTTGTTGTGAAGTAAAGTCATTGCGAATGAAATGAGAAAATACAAGATGGAGGAATTAGTCCGTACAATAAAATATATGTCCCAAATCAGTTTTCTAGCTCAGGATTTTCAGGTTTAACCCCTTCCGTGTTCATTGCCAGGAACT
>NW_017004467.1:0-201 GCF_001483705.2 Eufriesea mexicana | reverse complement strand
GTTTTCCAGACTGATTCTGTTGCATTGCAATGGATTTAGCGCGCCAGTGGAATATTTCATCCTCATTTATGCACGAAAGCTAGTTCGCCAAGATATTAGTCAAGAATGTCTATAAAATTGAATTTTCCAACCAGATTGTATACCATTGCAATGGCTATAGCACGCCAATTGTATCTTTCCTCATTATTTATGCCGGAAAGG
>NW_017004466.1:0-201 GCF_001483705.2 Eufriesea mexicana | reverse complement strand
TGCAATGGCTAGAGCAAACCAATGGGATCTTTCCTTCTTATTTACCAAGAAAGGATTGCTCACGACAATATTACTCGACATTGTTATTAAAATAGAACTGTTCAGTCAGATTCTATTGCAATGCTATCGCTACAGCGGGCCAATAGTATCCTTCCTCCTTATTTATGCCGAAAAGTTTGCGCACCACCATATAAGGCGATA
>NW_017004465.1:0-201 GCF_001483705.2 Eufriesea mexicana | reverse complement strand
TGCGATTCCAAGGATGTCTGCGCTCTATCCTCCTCTATTTCATTCTGTTTCGATATGTAGATGGCAGCAATACCAGTCGCGGCATGATAGGTTGAGTTACGTTTCGATTTGATAGGTTATGTTAGGTTAGGCTTGGTCAGGATGGCTCCCACTTTTGTGCTTTACACTGCTGTTCGTTGAATTTATGCGCTTTACTGTGCT
>NW_017004464.1:0-201 GCF_001483705.2 Eufriesea mexicana | reverse complement strand
ACGTAACATTACCGAACGTTGCTTAACTCAACCTAACGCGCCGAAACCACCCTTGCCTGTGTCTGCAGGGCCCAGCAGAACATGCTAGAGCACAGCAGGGCGCAGAAATCCACCGAAAGACAGTCTATACCGCGTTAGTCTAGGCAATCCGAACCTAACCCAAACTAACATAACCTCATCGAACTTAGCTTAACTCAACCT
>NW_017004463.1:0-201 GCF_001483705.2 Eufriesea mexicana | reverse complement strand
CATGATAACTGTCTCAATGATTGCCCTCCGATCGTCGATCGAAATAGCGAATGCCTTTATAGATTATGATCATATACGATAAACAAGATACGCCAGAAAGTCTAGTCATTATTTATTCAATAATTATTTAGTTACTTACTCTTCAAAAATTTTTATTTTTCCTATTATTTTATTGGTATATTTATTTATTCACTAATTTAT
>NW_017004462.1:0-201 GCF_001483705.2 Eufriesea mexicana | reverse complement strand
AATATCGTGGTGAGCTAACTTTCATGCATAAACAAGTAGGAAAGATTCTGTTGGCGTTCTATAGCCATTGCAGTCCTGTAGAATCTGGGTGGGCAATACAATTTTATTGACATTTTCGACTAATATCGTGGTGAGCTGACTTTCTTGAATAAATATGGAGGAAATACTCTATTGTTGTGCTATTGCCATTGCAACGCTTTA
>NW_017004461.1:0-201 GCF_001483705.2 Eufriesea mexicana | reverse complement strand
GGGTCAATAAAGTGACCAACTTCTTTAAATTCGAGGCAGTGCAATCGTTTTATCGTATTTGCATTCAGGGATGGATTTAGTCGTACACTGGGTCTATAATAAAGAAGAAAATCATGAGGCGTCATGAGAGGCAGGTAGTGATGCAAGTCAGTGTCAATAAGCCTAAATTGCAAGATTCTCAACAGAATTTATTTTCTGCAG
>NW_017004460.1:0-201 GCF_001483705.2 Eufriesea mexicana | reverse complement strand
TTGAGTTTCCTTCAATACGCTGCTGCTCTATGGACTTCTGCGCTATGCTCCCCTCTAGCATGCCCTTCTTGGCTCCGGGGCGGCCAGAAATAGTGGCCTCTTAAAGTTAGGTTGAGCTATGTTACGTCTGATTGTGTCAGGTTAGGGTTGCGTCTACTTTTGTGCCGTACATTGGTTTTCTATGGATTTCTACGCTCCACT
>NW_017004459.1:0-201 GCF_001483705.2 Eufriesea mexicana | reverse complement strand
GCTTGGCTTTGGAGAGACCAGCAATAGTGGTCGCGGCACGTTTGATTGAGTTGGGTTACATTAATTTATGTTACGATTGCCTTCGTTAGGAGATGATAGCTTTGACTTTAGTGTTATAGCCTGCTATTAGGTGGATTTATTCGCCAAACGATGCTCTGATATTCTCGGCTTGGCTCTGGCAAGGCTACTAACAGTAGCCTC
>NW_017004458.1:0-201 GCF_001483705.2 Eufriesea mexicana | reverse complement strand
ATATTCTGATTGTCTTCGTGGACGCCAGCAATAGTGGACTCGGCACGTTACGTTTCGTTATGTCAGGTTTGGATAGTATATGTTAGGTTAGGTTTGGTCACCTTCTCCTATAATTTTGTGCCGCGAACTCATGTTTGAGGGGTTTCTACTCTCCACATTGCTCTACCATACTCTGCTCGACTCTGCGGTGGTCAGTAATGT
>NW_017004457.1:0-201 GCF_001483705.2 Eufriesea mexicana | reverse complement strand
CGATCGGTTTACAATTTGTTTTTGTTGGCAATAGCTGATTCGCGATTTCTTTTGGTATCCTACTGTATATATAATAATTAGAGAATTCTTTGAAGATCGTAGTGAAGGATAAACTTCATACAAAGTATAATTTGTGTAACACGTAAGATGAATAAAATATTTTCTTTTTCATGTTCATTGTTGTACTGTGATAATCTTGGT
>NW_017004456.1:0-201 GCF_001483705.2 Eufriesea mexicana | reverse complement strand
TGTGGATATTGCTTGATATTCGTCTTATCATTGCCTCCTTGGAGACCGATGGATATTTATCTTCGTGTCTCTTGAATCTTGCAATCTTCCCTTTGCAATAAGTTCATGCTACGATGCTTGTATAATTTTTATAATTTAATATTAATTTTCCCGAATTTTTTTTCTTTCTTTTTTCGTTTTATAGCTTACCTTTATTTACCT
>NW_017004455.1:0-201 GCF_001483705.2 Eufriesea mexicana | reverse complement strand
GTGATAGAGCGCAGTCGGGCACAGAAATCCACCGTATATCAGTGTATAACGCGAAAGTCAAAGCTACCCTTACCGAGAATAGCCTAACCTAAACTAACCAAATGTAACATAACTAAGCCCAACGTGCCGAGACCAACGTTGCTGGCATTCCCAGGGCTATGCATAATAAGGTGAAGCAGAGTACACAGCGGGAATACTTTG
>NW_017004454.1:0-201 GCF_001483705.2 Eufriesea mexicana | reverse complement strand
CCTGTTCGCCGCGGCCGTCTAGGTCGTTGCGTGGGCGGATGGGGCCGTCGGGAGCGAAAACGAAGTAGCGGGGTTAGGGGCGGAGCGACTAAGGGCGGAAGTGACGCGCGCGTGCGACGTCGCCATGCCGCGCGAGGCAGCCACCTTCGCGGGGTGCAGTGCACTGGTGGTCGGTTGAAATCGCGCAGTTCTGGGAGCTCT
>NW_017004453.1:0-201 GCF_001483705.2 Eufriesea mexicana | reverse complement strand
GCGACCACTATTACTGGATTCCAGAGCCAAGCGGAACACAGTAGAGCACAGCAGACCGCAGAAGTCCAGATAATAACAGTGTGTACCACAAAAGTCTAAACTATCATAACCTAACACAAACAAACGTTACCTAACCAAACGTAGCCTAACTCAAGCAAACGTGACGATACCACTACTACTGGCCACCCCAGTGTGCAGCAG
>NW_017004452.1:0-201 GCF_001483705.2 Eufriesea mexicana | reverse complement strand
CATTGTAATGCCTATAGCACGCCAATAGAATCTATTCACCTTATATATGCGAGAAAGATAACTCACCACGATATTAGCCGAAAATCTCATTAAAATTGAATTTTCCACTCACATTCTGCAACATTGCAATGTCTATATCACGCCAATAGAATCTATCCTGCTTACTTCGGCAAGAAAGATAGCTCACCACGATAACAGTCG
>NW_017004451.1:0-201 GCF_001483705.2 Eufriesea mexicana | reverse complement strand
CAACAATAGTGGCCGCGACACGTTGTATTGAGTTATGCTTCACTTCGTTAGGTTACGTTAGTTAGGGCTGTGTCTGGATAGCTTCGACATTTCTGCTACACGCAGCGATTCTATGGATTTCTGCGATCCACGCCCTCGAGTACTCCCTGCTTGGCCTTAGGGACGCCAGCAGAAGCGGTCGCGTCACGTTAGGTTGACTTG
>NW_017004450.1:0-201 GCF_001483705.2 Eufriesea mexicana | reverse complement strand
AAACTAGCATAGCCGTACGAGCCGAGGCAACTATTGCTGGCCTCTCCAGCGCCAAGCAGAATAAGCTAGAGCACAGTAGAGCGCTGAATTCCACCAAATAGCAATGTATAGCACAAACGCCAAAGATGTTCCACCTGCACCAGGCATAGCTTAACCTAACCAAACGTAGAATAACAAAACGTAACGAGCCAAGACCACAAT
>NW_017004449.1:0-201 GCF_001483705.2 Eufriesea mexicana | reverse complement strand
ATTCTCTGGCAAGTAGATGGCTGTACTTGCCATTGGATAGCAGGCGATAGGCGATCTAATCACGAAGCTATGGCAGCTTATAGGTTTTGAATAGACTTATACTCTGGCAAGTAGGTGGCTATACTTGCCATTGGTTGTAGGCGTTATGCGACCTATTCAACAAGCTATAACAGATTATAGATTTTGAATGAACCTATTCTC
>NW_017004448.1:0-201 GCF_001483705.2 Eufriesea mexicana | reverse complement strand
CTTTCTTGTATAAATAAGGTGGAAAGATACTATTGCCGTGCTATAGCCATTACAAGGATATAGCATCTGCCTCGAAAATTCAACTTTATTGACATTTTCGAATAAGACCGTGTTGAGCTAACTTTCTTACATAAATACGGAGGAAAGATTCTATTGGCCAGGTATAGCCATTGCAGTTCTATAGTATCTGGATTGAGAATT
>NW_017004447.1:0-201 GCF_001483705.2 Eufriesea mexicana | reverse complement strand
TATTGCATAAATAAGGAGGGTAGATTCTACTGGCGTGCTATAGACAATGCATTGCTAGAGCATGAAGCTGGAAAATTCAATTTTATTGACATTTCCGAATGATATTGTGGTGATCTGCCTTTCTTGCATAAATAAGGGGGAAAGATTCAATTGGCGTGCTATAGCCAATGCATTGATTTCGTATCTGGCTAGAAAATACAT
>NW_017004446.1:0-201 GCF_001483705.2 Eufriesea mexicana | reverse complement strand
CTGCTAGATGGAAAGCGGGGGTTCGAGGTTTTTCCCAAGTGAACCCTCGACTTTCATAAATATTTGTTCCTATCCTGCCTCAGTATTCTTCTGGTCACGACCTCAGTATCTAAGGCTGGGCCTGCTAGGAAGCCTTACTGACATGTCCACTAGCAGGCCCAGGACGAAATGCATCCCTTCCTTTCATGTTTATCATCTGCT
>NW_017004445.1:0-201 GCF_001483705.2 Eufriesea mexicana | reverse complement strand
TTGGCGTGCTATAGCAATTGCAATGCTATATAATCGTCCTGGAAAACTCAATTTTAATGATATCTTCGTCAAATATCGTGGAGAGCGAACTTTCTTGCACAAATAAGTAGGAAAGATTCCATTGCCGTGCTATAGCCTTTGCAATGCTGTAGAATTTGACTGGAAAACTCAATTTTATTGACATTTTCGACTAATATCGTG
>NW_017004444.1:0-201 GCF_001483705.2 Eufriesea mexicana | reverse complement strand
TCTGCGCCCTAGCCTCCTCTAGTATGACCCTTTTGACTCCGGCAAGGCAAGCAATAGAGGTCGCGGCACGTTAGGTTGAATTGGATTACGTTCGAAAAGGCTATTCTTGGTAGGTTTAGGCTGGGAAAGCTTCGATACTTGTTATCAACTCTGCCATTATATGGACTTCTGCGCTATACTGTTCTCCACCATATTCTGCTT
>NW_017004443.1:0-201 GCF_001483705.2 Eufriesea mexicana | reverse complement strand
GACGCGACTACTATTCCTGGCGTCCCCGGACACTAGCAGATAGTGAAAGCGTACAGTGGAGCGTAGAAGCCCATAGAATAGCAGTGTGTAGCACGAAGGTGGAAGCCTTCCTAACCTCACGCAACGTAGCCTAGCCTTGCCAAACACACTCTAACACGACCTAACTTGCCGCGACCACTATTTCCGCCCCACCCCCTCTCC
>NW_017004442.1:0-201 GCF_001483705.2 Eufriesea mexicana | reverse complement strand
TAATTTGCTATCGACAATAAATTTATTAATTTATTAGCTTTTTGTAAGTTCCGAATACATTTTAATACAAATACGTTGTTTGTTTAAGTAGTAGCTAACAATTTATTAACTTTTTTTTACTTTTATCGTTAATGTACGTTGCAAAATATTTGTTATTAACAATCAGTGCAATAATTTATAAACTGTTTGCAAATTGTAGTT
>NW_017004441.1:0-201 GCF_001483705.2 Eufriesea mexicana | reverse complement strand
CTAGAAAATACAATTATGTTGACATTTTCGACTAATATCGTGGTGAGATAACTTCCTTGCGTATGTGAGGAGGAAATATTCTGTTGGCGTGCTCTAGTCATAGCAAAGTTATAGTATCCGGATGGGAAATTCAATTTTTTGACATTTTCGAATAATATCGTGGTGAGCTCACTTTCGTGCATAAATAAGGAGGAAAGACTC
>NW_017004440.1:0-201 GCF_001483705.2 Eufriesea mexicana | reverse complement strand
GGAGGATCCGTGAAGAGTCCATAGGGCATCCATGAAGGATCCAGTTATGTGATGGATCCTGGAGGTGTTATATTCGATGAGATTTTGAAAACATTTAGATATTAGAATAATGAACATGAAAAGGAGTTGGTACGAATAATCCCTTGTCGAGGATTGGAGGATCCATAGGGATCCAGTTATGTGATGGATCTTGATGGTCTT
>NW_017004439.1:0-201 GCF_001483705.2 Eufriesea mexicana | reverse complement strand
GGAGGATCCGTGAAGAGTCCATAGGGCATCCATGAAGGATCCAGTTATGTGATGGATCCTGGAAGTGTTATATTCGATGAGATTTTGAAAACATTTAGATACTAGAATAATGAACATGAAAAGGAGTTGGTACGAATGATCCCTTGTCGAGGATTGGAGGATCCATAGGGATCCAGTTATGTGATGGATCTTGATGGTCTT
>NW_017004438.1:0-201 GCF_001483705.2 Eufriesea mexicana | reverse complement strand
TCATGTCAGATCAGGTCTGGCCAGGCCAGGATATGTCAGGTCACTTCAGGCCAGGCCATGTCAAGCCAGGTAAGTTCAGGTCAAGTCATGTCAGGTGAGGACAGGTCAGGTCAGGTCAGGTCAGGTCAGGTCAGGTCGTCACGGGGCACTTCCAGTCACGTCATGTCAGGTCAGGCCATTCCAGGTCGGGTAAGGTCATGA
>NW_017004437.1:0-201 GCF_001483705.2 Eufriesea mexicana | reverse complement strand
ACGAAGAGTCGAGGTCCTTTAAACTCAGGAACGCGAGGTCTAGGCGAACCCTTTCCAAGGTCGAGGAGTTTCGCATTCTCATCGCTCCGGACCTCGGAGCGACAGTATGCACTGTCTCGATTAGCATTTCACTCAAAGAGACATTAAGCGATGAGAGCAAAGGGTTAAATTCCAAGCAGTTACTGAAGGGAATTTGTTCGC
>NW_017004436.1:0-201 GCF_001483705.2 Eufriesea mexicana | reverse complement strand
CACCACGATATTAGTCAAACATGTCAATAAAATTGCGTTTTTCAGGAAGATTCTATTGCATTGCAATGTCTACAGCACGCCAAAAGTGTCTACCCTGCTTATTTAGGCAAGAAAGATAGCTCACCACGATGATAATCGAAAATGTCAGTAAAATGGAATTTTCCATCCAGATTCTATAGCTTTGCGAAGGCTATAGCAAGC
>NW_017004435.1:0-201 GCF_001483705.2 Eufriesea mexicana | reverse complement strand
CCATACATACATCCATACATCCATGCATACCCTCGTACACTCATCCATACATGCATCCATAAATATATCCGTAAATGCATCCATACACACATCCATGCATGCATCCATCCATACAACCATCCATACAATCATCCATAAAAGCATCCATACATACATACACTCTTCCGTCCATTCACCCATGCATTCGTCCACCCACACATC
>NW_017004434.1:0-201 GCF_001483705.2 Eufriesea mexicana | reverse complement strand
CATCGACTTTTGTTGCGTATTTGGTGGGTACCGCCGCTCTACATTGCTCTACTATACTATGCTAGACCCTGGGAAGACCAGCAATTGAGGTCTTGGCAGGTCACGTGTTCGGCTATGTTAGGTTAAGTTCGGTTAGTTTGGGTTAGGTTTGGATATCTTTGACTTTTCTGCTACACAGTTGCTTTCTATGGATATCTGCGG
>NW_017004433.1:0-201 GCF_001483705.2 Eufriesea mexicana | reverse complement strand
ACGTGCCGCGACCACTACCGTTGGCCATACCAAAGCCAAGCAGAACGCATTACTGGAGAGCAGAACGCAGAAATCAGTAGAATCGCAGTGCATATCAGAGAAGTAGTAGCTTCCCAAGTCTAACCCAAACCAACTGAACATAGACGAACACAGCCTGAATAAACGTAACGTGCCGAGACCGCGATTGCTGCCCTCCCCAGC
>NW_017004432.1:0-201 GCF_001483705.2 Eufriesea mexicana | reverse complement strand
CCGCCACTCGAAAACGAAAAAATGGATAAAGTGCACATTTTACGCCGCTTTCTATTCCGCTATTTCGTTTTATCCGTCCACGTGGAATCGACCACTGCGGTCAGATGTCACCTCAATGATACCTGTCGATGCATACCTGTTTACCATCCTTCGCTCAACTATGACTAAATTAAGATCGAAGTCTCGATACGCCGTATTGCC
>NW_017004431.1:0-201 GCF_001483705.2 Eufriesea mexicana | reverse complement strand
CTAATATGCTGTACTTGGCACTGGGGTGGGGGCAACAACAGAGGTCTCGGCTCGATAAGTTTAAATATTCTCCGTTAGTTTATGTCAGGCTATGTCAGGTTAGGTTACGTTTTCTTTGACTTTTGAGCCATAAACAGAAATTTGGTGGCTCTCTGCGCTCTCCTGTTCTCTGGTATATTCTGCTTGGCGCTGGGGAGGCCA
>NW_017004430.1:0-201 GCF_001483705.2 Eufriesea mexicana | reverse complement strand
TCCCAGAGCCAAGCTGAAAGTATTAGAGCACTGTAGGACGCAGAAATCCACCGTTTATCGGTCAATAGCGCTGAAGTCAAATCTATCTCCTCCAAACCTGACCAATCGTACCACATCCAGAAGTAATCTAACCGAACATAACGAGCCGCGACCACCATTACTGGCCTCCCCAGAGCCAAGCGGAACATATTAGTGAAGAGT
>NW_017004429.1:0-201 GCF_001483705.2 Eufriesea mexicana | reverse complement strand
CAGTGTACAGCGCAAATTTCTAAGCTAAACTAACCAAACTTAACCAAACATAACCAAGCTGAACTTAACGTAGCTCAACCTAACTTGCCAGGAACAGAGGTACTAGCCTCCCCAGAGCCATGCAGAGGGCATTAGGGTTCATTAGATCGCAGTAATCCACCGTATCGCAGGGTACAGCGCAAAAGTCGAAGCTATCCCACC
>NW_017004428.1:0-201 GCF_001483705.2 Eufriesea mexicana | reverse complement strand
ACCTTTGCGCCGTTCACTGCGATCATATGGCTTCCTTCGCTCTACACGACTCTAATATGTTGTGCTCGACTCTGGGGAAGGCAGGAATAGTGGCTCCTGCACGTTAGGTTTAGTTTGGCTACGTTTGCTTATGTTACGTTTTGTCGAGTTATGATAGAATGGATTAGACTTTTGTTCTATACACTTATATTCGGTTGACTT
>NW_017004427.1:0-201 GCF_001483705.2 Eufriesea mexicana | reverse complement strand
CAGAGAATAGGCCTATTCAAGATCTATAATCTGTTACTGCTTGGTGAATACATCGCCTAACGCGTTCAATCCGATGGCAAATACAGCCATCTACTTGCCATAGAATATGTCTATTCAAAATCTATAATCTGTTATGGATTAGTGAATACGTCGCCCAACGCCTTCAATCCAATGGCGAGTACAGACTTCTACTTGCCAGAA
>NW_017004426.1:0-201 GCF_001483705.2 Eufriesea mexicana | reverse complement strand
CAAGCACAACGTGACGTGCCTTGCAAAATATTGCTGGACTCACCATCGCCAACCAGTGCATATCAGGGGAGAGCAGAGCACAGGCGTCCATATAATATCATAGTATGTCACGAAAGTGAAAGATATCCTAACCTAACACAAACAGACATAACTTAACCAAACGTAACCTGGCCGCAACCTAACGCAGCGTGGCTACCATTT
>NW_017004425.1:0-201 GCF_001483705.2 Eufriesea mexicana | reverse complement strand
TGCATTAATAAGGAGGAAAGTTACTAGTGACGTTCTATAGCCATTGCAATGACATAGAATCTGACTGGAAACTCCATTTTTATTGACATTTTCCACTAATATCGTGCTGAGCTAACTTTCATGCATAAATAATGAGGAAAGACCCTTTCGGCAGGCTATAGCCATTGCAATGCTATAGAATCTGTCTGGAAATTACAATTT
>NW_017004424.1:0-201 GCF_001483705.2 Eufriesea mexicana | reverse complement strand
CACACCGCTATTCGGTGGACTTATACGGTCTACTGTGGCCCAGTATATTCTGCATGGCTATGAACATGCCAGCAGCACTGGTCTCGGTACGTTAGGTTAAGTTATGTTGCGTTTGGATACGTTAGGCTGGGTTTGGTTACGGTGCGTTAGGTTAGAGTAGCTTTGACTCTCGTGTTGTAAACTGTTATTAAGTGGAATTCT
>NW_017004423.1:0-201 GCF_001483705.2 Eufriesea mexicana | reverse complement strand
CAAACTATCGTGACACGGCCGCTATTGCTGGCCTCGGCAGAGTCGAGCAGAGGTAAACAGATCAATGAAGAGCGCAGAAATCCGCGGAATAGAAGCGCACAGCACAAAAGCCAAAATTACCCTATCCTAACCTATATGAACCGAATCGAACCAAACGGAACGTAGCACAACCTAACGTGCCGCGGCTATTATTGCTGGCCT
>NW_017004422.1:0-201 GCF_001483705.2 Eufriesea mexicana | reverse complement strand
TTTCCAGCCAGATCCTATAGCATTGCAATGGCTGTAGCTCGCCAGGAGAATCATTCCTCCTTAGACATGCACGGATGTCATCTGACCACAATATTAGTCGAAAATGTCAATAGCACTTAATATTCCAGGCAGACTCAGTAGCACTGCAATGGATATAGCACGCCAATAGAATCGTTCCTCCTTATTTATGCAAGAAAGCTA
>NW_017004421.1:0-201 GCF_001483705.2 Eufriesea mexicana | reverse complement strand
CTAGCACAGAATTTCTCGCAATTAAAGGCATGGTTGCTTGGCAACACAAGCGAAATCCCATGAAAATTGCCTGAGAAACTACGAATTTCCAAATTTTCAATATTTTTAACGCTCTAACTTCCAAAAATCATAATTTAAAATTCTAAACATTCCGAATATTTAATTCTACGAAGCTTGGGTTTTAAGGTTCTTAAAAATTTG
>NW_017004420.1:0-201 GCF_001483705.2 Eufriesea mexicana | reverse complement strand
TATGGGTGGATGGATGTATGGAAGTATGGGTGTATGAATGTGTGGATGTATGAATGTATGTATAGGTGGATGTATGGACGGATAGATGTTTGGATCGATGGAAGTATGGATGGTTGGATGTATGGATGTATGTATGTTTGAATGTATGGATGTAAGAATGTATGGATGCATGTATGTATGGATGTATGCATGTATAGATGT
>NW_017004419.1:0-201 GCF_001483705.2 Eufriesea mexicana | reverse complement strand
TCACAGAAGTCCACCGAGTACCGGTTTGTAGTACGAAAGTCAAAGCTATCCTATCTTAATGTGCCCAATCTTAACATAAACAAACGTAACTAAACTCAACCTAACGTACCCCGACCTTCACTGCTGGCCTCCCAAAGATCGAGCAGTGCATACTAGTGGACAGTAGAGCGCAGAAATCTATAGATTCGCAGTGTATACCAC
>NW_017004418.1:0-201 GCF_001483705.2 Eufriesea mexicana | reverse complement strand
AATACATAGAACCGCAGTGCATATCAGAATATCCTAAGCCACCCAAGCCTATCCCAAACCGAGCCTAACCGAAAGTATCGTAGCTCAACGTACCTTGCCGCGACCACTGTTGCTGGGATCCCCAGGGACGAGCAGGATATAATAGAGCACCGTAGAGCGTAGAAATCCACCAAATATCAGCGTATACCAGGAAAGTCAATG
>NW_017004417.1:0-201 GCF_001483705.2 Eufriesea mexicana | reverse complement strand
ACGATATTAGTCGAAAATATCAATATAATTGAATTTCTCAGTCAGACTCTATAGCATTGCAATTACAATAGCATGCCAATAGATACGTTCCTCCTGATTTATTTCAACAAAACCAGCGCACCATGATATTAGTCGAAAATTTGAATAAAATTGAATTTTCCTGTCAGATTCTATAGCATTGCATTAGCTATAGCATGCCAA
>NW_017004416.1:0-201 GCF_001483705.2 Eufriesea mexicana | reverse complement strand
GCTCTCCACTTATGTGTTCTGCGTGGCTCCGCGGATTCCAGCAACAGTGGTTGCGGCGCGTTAAGTACAGTCATGTTATGTTTGGTTATGTTACTATTGCTAGGACTGGAGAGCATAGGTTTACCTTTATTGCTATATCTAGTTATTAGGTGGATTTGTGCGCCCTACAATGCCCCAATGTTCCCTGCTAGGCTCTGGGAA
>NW_017004415.1:0-201 GCF_001483705.2 Eufriesea mexicana | reverse complement strand
TGAAGGAATGGATGGATGGGTATATGGATAGACGGTTGTATGAGAGGATGTACGAACGGATGTCAGTATGGATGTATGTATGCATGTATGTATGGATGTATCGATGGATGTACGGATGTATGTGTCGATTTATGTATCGATGTTTGTATGGATGGATGGGTGTATGGATGGACGAATGTATGGATGTATGGATGCATGTAT
>NW_017004414.1:0-201 GCF_001483705.2 Eufriesea mexicana | reverse complement strand
TCAATGTACAGAACAAAAGCTAAAGCTATCCTAACCAAACTTAGGATAACGCAAAATAACTGAACGTAACGTGACACAACATAACGTGCCGAGAGCACTATTTCTGACCACCCCAGATCCAAGCTGAGGATGCTAGAGCTCTGCAGAGCGCAGAAATCCACATGATAGCAGACTATAGCACTGAAGTCAAAGCTACCTTCT
>NW_017004413.1:0-201 GCF_001483705.2 Eufriesea mexicana | reverse complement strand
TCAAGCAAACGCGCCACGAACATTATTGCTGTCCTCGCCAGAGACAAGCAGACTATATTAGAGCACAGTATGTCTCAGAAGCCCACAGAATATCAGTGGATATCGCAAAAGCTGAAGCTGTCCTATCCTAACTTAACTAATCGTGACATAGCCAAGCGTAACATAACTGAAAGTGAGACCACTACTGCTGGTCTCCACATG
>NW_017004412.1:0-201 GCF_001483705.2 Eufriesea mexicana | reverse complement strand
GGACGTATGGATTAATGGATGTATGGGTGTATGAATGGATGGATGTGTGGTTGGATCTCTGAGTGGATGGCAGGTTATATGGATGGACGGATGTATTGATTTACAGTTGTATGGACGCATGAGTGTTACGTTGTATGTATGTATGTATGTATGGTTGTATGGATGGATGGATATTTCGAATGACAGACGTACGAATTATTG
>NW_017004411.1:0-201 GCF_001483705.2 Eufriesea mexicana | reverse complement strand
ATCGCCTATCGCCTGCAATCCAATGGCAAGGACAGCCATGTACTTGCCAGGGAATAAGTCTATCCAAAGTCTATAATCTGTTACAGCATGGTGAATAGATCGCCTAACGCCTTCATTCAAATGGCAAGTACAGCCATATACTTGCCAGAGAATAGGAATATTCAAGATATATAATCTGTTATAGCTTGGTGAATAGATCGC
>NW_017004410.1:0-201 GCF_001483705.2 Eufriesea mexicana | reverse complement strand
TATTCAGAATTAAGTACTAAGTATTCACTATTCACTACTCAGTACTCAGAACTCAGAACTCAGTCCTCAGAACTCAGCACTCAGCACTCAGCACTCAGTATTCAGAATTAAGTGCTAAGTATTCACTATTCACTACTTAGTACTCAGAACTCAGTACTCAGAACTCAGAACCTAGTATTCAGTACTCACTACTCAGGACTC
>NW_017004409.1:0-201 GCF_001483705.2 Eufriesea mexicana | reverse complement strand
GGCAGAACATAGTAGAGGAGAGCAGAGCTCAGAAAACCATAGGACAGCAGTGTGTAGCAGAAAGGACAATGATATCCAAACCATACTTCAGCTAACCTAAACTGACCAAACGTAACCTAACTCAATCTAACGTGCCGTGGGCAAAACTTTTTTACTCCACAGAGCCAAGCGATACGTACCAGAGCTCAGCACAGCGCAGAA
>NW_017004408.1:0-201 GCF_001483705.2 Eufriesea mexicana | reverse complement strand
GCTCTAATATTTGCTACTTATCTCTGGGAACGCCAGCAAAAGCGGCTTCGGTATGTTATGTTGTGATAGGCCATGTACTGCTATGTCCGCTGTGTTTCAGTTAGGCTTATGTTGCTATGACTTTACTGACATACACTTCAATTCTATGGATTTCTGCGTTCCACTCTCCAGCCATGTGTCCTGCGTGGCTCTGGGGCGGCC
>NW_017004407.1:0-201 GCF_001483705.2 Eufriesea mexicana | reverse complement strand
GCAGAAAATACTGTAGCACTGTAGAGCGCAGGAAACAACAGCATTGCAGTGAGTAACACAAAAATGAAGGATATCCTGACCTAACTTGGCCTAACCTAACCTACCCAAAGGAAGTGTAACTCAACAGAGAGTGTCGAGACAATATGGCTGGCATCCACAGTGCGAGGTAGAAGATGCTAGAGCACAGGGGGAGAGAGAAAT
>NW_017004406.1:0-201 GCF_001483705.2 Eufriesea mexicana | reverse complement strand
TCCGGCGGCTTCCCCGGGTTGGCGAGCAGCACGAATCTCGCTCTATTACAATATACCGGGAAGTAACAGGTCCTGAGGCATCTGTCGAGAAGCCGCCTCACCAGGTCGTCTCACCCCTCCAGATCCAGTGCAAAGGCAAGGCCTGGGATGCCGTCAACTCCGGGGACGGTGGTCATCGCCCCCACAAGGTCGCAGCTATGC
>NW_017004405.1:0-201 GCF_001483705.2 Eufriesea mexicana | reverse complement strand
ACTTTGTGTTGGGTGACGTTACGCTTGTGCATGTTATGATTGGCTAGGTTAGGATAGGATAGCTTCGACTTTTGTGCTACACGCTGCTATTCGGTGGATTTCTGCGCTTTACTGTGCTCTAATGCGCTCTGCTTGGCTTTGAGAAGGACAGCAATAGCGGTCTCTGCAGGTTACTTTGAGTTATGTTACGTGCGCTTATGT
>NW_017004404.1:0-201 GCF_001483705.2 Eufriesea mexicana | reverse complement strand
CTGGCAGATTCAATTTTATTGACATTTTCGACTAATATCGAGGTGAGCTATCTTTCTTGCATCCATCAGGAGGAAAGATGCTGTTGGCGTGCTATTGCCATTGCAATGCTACAGAATCTGTCTGGAAATTTCAATTTCATTGACATTTTCGACTGATATTGTGGTGAGCTAATTTTCTTGCATAAATAAGGAGCAAAGATT
>NW_017004403.1:0-201 GCF_001483705.2 Eufriesea mexicana | reverse complement strand
ATTCAAAATCTAAAATCTGTTGTAGCTTGGTGAATAGATCGCCTAGCGCCTTCAATCCAATGGCAAGTACAGTAGTCTACTTGCCAGAGAATAGGCCTATTCAAAATATATAACCTGTTATAGCATGGGGAATAGATAGCCTAACGCCTTGAATCCAATGGCAAGTACAGCCATCTACTTGCCAGGGAATAAGTCTATTGA
>NW_017004402.1:0-201 GCF_001483705.2 Eufriesea mexicana | reverse complement strand
GTGCCACGAAAGCCGTTGCTGACCTCGCGAGAGCTAAGCAGTATATAGCAGAGCAATGTAGGATGCTGGTATCTTTCGAATAGCAGGGTACAGGAAGAAAGTATGGGACATCCTAACCTAACCTAACCAAACATAGATTAATCAAACGTAATCAATACCAACCTACCGCACCTAGCCCCCGATTGCTGGCCTCCCCAACGC
>NW_017004401.1:0-201 GCF_001483705.2 Eufriesea mexicana | reverse complement strand
ATCGTGGTGAGCTAACTTCCTTGCGTAAGAAAGGAGGAAAGATGCTTTTTGAGTGCTATAGCCGTTTCAATGATATAGTTTGTGGCTGGAAAATACAATTTTGTTGACATTTTCGACTAAAATTGTGGTGAGCTAACTTCCTTGCGTAAGGTGGAAAGATCCTCATGGCGTGCTAAAGCCATTGCAATGCTCTGGAATCTG
>NW_017004400.1:0-201 GCF_001483705.2 Eufriesea mexicana | reverse complement strand
ATAATCATCCCATTTTATTCCATTGTATAGACGACACAGTCCCTGTGTCGTTAATTAAGTTTATCCTTATCGATGAATCAGGTTATTTTAAATTGATTCTACTTAGCACTAATTAGTATGCATTTAAATTTAACCTCTGAATAAAAAGGAAAAGAAATATAAGTGTACGTATATTTACAACATCGCATCTCAACCATCTCT
>NW_017004399.1:0-201 GCF_001483705.2 Eufriesea mexicana | reverse complement strand
TAGAATAAAGAAATTGGAAATTCCTGGAAGAAAAAGAGCTTTTGAATGGAAAGAAAGAGAAAAGATAAACAAGCTGACATAAGTTTTTAATACACGTTTTATAGCAATAATAAAAATTAAAATAAAAATTATTCTTCGAAGGCAGGGAAATATCTTTTTAATAGTTTAGAATAAAGAAATTGGAAATTCCTGGAAGAAAAA
>NW_017004398.1:0-201 GCF_001483705.2 Eufriesea mexicana | reverse complement strand
AGCGGTGTATAGCACAATAGCCAGAGCTAACTTTTCCTGCCACAACAAATCGCCGCACAACCATACGTAACATAACTCAACACAAAGTGCCGAGACCGTTGTTGCTGTCCTCCCCAGGGCACAGCAGAAATCGGTGGAGCACAGAACAGCGCAGAATTCCGACGAAAAACAGTGTATATCACGAAACTCAAAGCTACACTT
>NW_017004397.1:0-201 GCF_001483705.2 Eufriesea mexicana | reverse complement strand
TAGCCATTGCAATTCTATAGTATCTGGATGGAAAATTCATTTTTATTGACATTTTCGAATAATGTCGTGGTGAGCTGACATCCGTGCATAAATAAGTATGAAAGATTCTATTGCCACGCTATAGCCATTGCAGTGCTGTAGAATATGGCTGCAAAGTTCAATTTTATTGACATTTTCGACTAATATCGTAGTGAGCTAACT
>NW_017004396.1:0-201 GCF_001483705.2 Eufriesea mexicana | reverse complement strand
GCTTGTTTACATTACTTTATATAACAGAATTATTCTTAAATTTGTAGCAATGCTGTGTTCAAACTTCGTGTCTCTGATATTTCCAACCAGTTAATTATTTCATTGAAATTTATGTACGATTTGGTACATACGTATGTGTATTTAAAATATTCATACGTGTTAATGTTTAACAAAAATGTTTATAAAAGCTAATGTCTCTAA
>NW_017004395.1:0-201 GCF_001483705.2 Eufriesea mexicana | reverse complement strand
ATATCGTGGTGAGCCAACTTCCTTGCATAAGTAAGGAGGAAAGATCCTTTTGACGTGCAATAGTCATTGCAATGTTGCAGAAACGGGCTGGAAAGTTTTATTTTATTGACATTTTCGATTAATATCGTGGTGAGCTGGCTTGCTGGCATATGTATGAAGGAAAGATACTTTTGGCGTGCTATAGCCATTGCAATCCTGTAG
>NW_017004394.1:0-201 GCF_001483705.2 Eufriesea mexicana | reverse complement strand
GTGAGCTAACTCCCTTGTATGCGTAAGGAGGAAGAATTCTATTGGTCTACTATAGCCATTGCAGTGTTATAGAATCAGGCTGGAAAATTCAATTTTATTGACATTATCGAGTAATATAGTGGTGAACTAACTTTCTTACATAAATGTGGAGGAAAGATTCCATTGGTGTGCTATAGCCATTGCAATGCTATAGAAACTGCC
>NW_017004393.1:0-201 GCF_001483705.2 Eufriesea mexicana | reverse complement strand
ACAGCCACCTTCATGCCAGAGAATAGGTCTACTCAAGATCAATAACCTGTTATTGCTTGGTGAGTAGATCGCATATCGCATCCAATCGAATGGCTAGTCCAGCCATCTACTTGCCAAAGGATTGGTCTATTCAAAATTTATAATCAGTTATAGCTTGGTGAATAGTTGGCCTAACGCCTTCAATCCAATGGCAAGTACAGC
>NW_017004392.1:0-201 GCF_001483705.2 Eufriesea mexicana | reverse complement strand
GGAGGAAAAATTCCATTGGCGTGTTATAGCCACTGCAGTGCTACAGAAACTGGCAGGAAAATACAATTATATTGACAAGTTCGACTTATATCGGTGTGAGGTAACTTTCTACCAAAACTAAGGAGGAAAGATTCTATATGCGTGCTATAAGCATTTCAATGGTATATAATCTGTTTGGAAAATCCAATTTCACTAACATTT
>NW_017004391.1:0-201 GCF_001483705.2 Eufriesea mexicana | reverse complement strand
CATGCATAAGTAGGAATCATAGTATTGGCTTGCTATATCCATTTCAATGCAATAGAGACTGACAGGATATACCAATTTCATTGACATTTCCGACTAATATCGTTGTGAGCAAGCTTTCTTGCATAAAAAACGAGGAACGATCCTTTTGGCGAGCTGTAGCCATTGCAATGCTATAGAGTCTGTCTGGAAAGTTCAATTTTA
>NW_017004390.1:0-201 GCF_001483705.2 Eufriesea mexicana | reverse complement strand
TTCTAACTCAACCTAACGTGCAGGGTCCTCAATTGCTGGCCTCGCGAGATATGAGCAGAGCATGGTAGACCAAAATAGAGCGCAGGAATCCACCGAGGAGCTGTGTATAGAACAAAAAGTCAAAGCTGTCCTATCCTTATATAACCAAGCCTAACTGAAGCAAACGCAGCGCACCTCAGTCTATCGTGCCGAGAGCACTAC
>NW_017004389.1:0-201 GCF_001483705.2 Eufriesea mexicana | reverse complement strand
CAAACCTAACCTATGCTCACCTATCCTAACCTAACCTATCGTAAGCTAACCCAACCTAAGCTATCCTAAGATAACCTGACCTGACCTGACCTGACCTGTACTGACCTGACTTGACCTGTCCTGACCAGACTTGTCTTCTCCTGACCTTACGTGGCCTGACATGGCCTGGCCTGACATGGCCTGGCTTGATCAGACCTGACA
>NW_017004388.1:0-201 GCF_001483705.2 Eufriesea mexicana | reverse complement strand
TGGCATGTAGATGGCTGTAATAACTATTGGACTGAAGGCGTTATGCGACCTATTCAACAAGCTATAACAGGTAATTGATTTTGAATAGACAAATTTTCTGGCAAGTAGATGTCTGTTCTTGCCATTGAATTGAAGGCTTTAGGCGATCTATTCAGCAAGCTATAATGGATTATATATTTTTAATAGACCTATTCTCTGGCA
>NW_017004387.1:0-201 GCF_001483705.2 Eufriesea mexicana | reverse complement strand
GATGCTAGCAGAGCAACTCAGGGCGTATATATCGACCGAATAGCGGTGTATAGCAAAAAGTGGTAGCAAACACTACCAAATTTAACAACCTAACCAACCCAAACGTACCATAACGCGGCCTAACGTGCCGCGAACACAATTGCTGGCGTCCCCAGGGACAAGGAGATTACGATGGAGCACATTAGAGCGCAGAAGTCCATA
>NW_017004386.1:0-201 GCF_001483705.2 Eufriesea mexicana | reverse complement strand
ATAGGATATCTTTGACCAATGTACTCAACGCGGTTATTCTATGGCCTTCTGTGCTCTACTGTGATCTGTCATATTCTGCTTGTCTCAGGATAAGCCAGGAATAGTGGTCGCAGCACGACAGGCATAGTTATTCTTCGCACGTTTAGGTCAGGCTACCTGTTGTTAGGCTAGGTAATATTCGACTTTTGTGCTGTACATTGA
>NW_017004385.1:0-201 GCF_001483705.2 Eufriesea mexicana | reverse complement strand
TGGCTGTACTTGCCATTGGATTGAAGGCGTTAGGCGATCTATTCTCCAAGCTATAACATTTTACAGATTTTGAATAGACCAATTCTCTGGCAAGTAGATGGCTGTGCTTGCCATTGGTTGAAGACGTAAGGCGACCTCTTCTCGAAGCTATAACAGATTATAGATTTTGAATAGACCTATTACCTGGCAAGTAGATGACTG
>NW_017004384.1:0-201 GCF_001483705.2 Eufriesea mexicana | reverse complement strand
TATTTATGCAAGAAAGCAAGCTCACCAAGATATTAGTCAAAAATGTCAATAAAATCTAATGTTCCAGCAAGAATCTATAGCATTGCAAAGGCTACAGCACGCCAATGGAAGCTTTCCACCTTATTTATGTAAGAAAGGTAGCCCACCACGACATTAGCCGAAAATGTTAATAAAATTGGATTTTCCATCCAGATTATATAT
>NW_017004383.1:0-201 GCF_001483705.2 Eufriesea mexicana | reverse complement strand
TAGGATAGGGTGTCTTTGACTTTTGAGCTGTACACTGAAATGCGGTGGATTTCTGAGCTCTCCCCTGCTGTAGTAAATTCTGGTTGTCCCTGTGGAAGTCGTCCATGCTGGTGTAGGCACGTTAGGTCTGGCTGTGTTACGTTTGGCTAAGTTACGTTTGGTTAGGCAAGGATGGCTATGACTATTTCACTGTACACTGCT
>NW_017004382.1:0-201 GCF_001483705.2 Eufriesea mexicana | reverse complement strand
CTCCATTGTTATCTTCCTGTATTAATATCCTGCATTTGTCGCGATACGGGTTTAACTCGTGTTTACCGATATCTTACCATTGCATTATCCAAAATTGGCTACATTTTCGAGTTATTGCCCCACCGAGCAATTTTCTTCCTTATTTTGGACGGTAATCTACTTCTGCTTCGCGGCAAGTTAATTAACATATTTTCTTCTTCG
>NW_017004381.1:0-201 GCF_001483705.2 Eufriesea mexicana | reverse complement strand
CTTTTTTGTTGGAAATTAGCTACGCCTATGCAACGATGGTGACAGGCCTATTACAGGTTGCAGACCAATACCGACCTTTGCACTTCAAGATACTATGCAGGTATAAAGGGGTCGGTTTTTGGGGTTTAACCGTCTGCGTCCCAAGCAGCGCGATTGCGCTCAACTTTGCTGATGCATGTACGTCACATAGTACCAACAAGC
>NW_017004380.1:0-201 GCF_001483705.2 Eufriesea mexicana | reverse complement strand
GCAAGTAGGTAGATATACTTGCCATTGGATTGAAGGCGTTAGGCGATCTATTCACCAAGCTATGGCAGATAATAGATTTTGAATAGACCTATTCTCCGGCAAGGAGATGGCTGTACTTGCCATTGGATTGGAGGCGATATTCGATCTACTCACCAAGCTATAAAAGGTTATAGATTTTGAATAGCCCTGATCTCTGTCAAG
>NW_017004379.1:0-201 GCF_001483705.2 Eufriesea mexicana | reverse complement strand
TAATGTGCCACGACCACGATTGCTACCATCCCCAGAGCCATGCAGAACATGCTAGTGGATAGTTGAACGCATAAATCCGTGGAATCGCTGTTAATATCAGAAAAGTCTAAGCTGCCCAAGCATAACCTAAACCAACAGTAAATAACCAAGCATAGCCTAACTATACATAACATGCTGCGACCACTCTTGCTGGACACCGCA
>NW_017004378.1:0-201 GCF_001483705.2 Eufriesea mexicana | reverse complement strand
GAAGAATGTTAGCTCACCACCATATTAGTCGAAAATGTCAATAAAATTCATATTTCCCACCAGGTTCTTTGGCATTGCGATGGCAATAGCACGCCAATAGAATCTTTCCGCATTATTTAAGCAAGAAAGATAGTTAATCACTATATTAGACGAAAATGTAAATAAAATTGAATCTGCTAGGCACATTCTATATCATTCCAA
>NW_017004377.1:0-201 GCF_001483705.2 Eufriesea mexicana | reverse complement strand
TCGTGGCACGATAGGTTTTTGTAGTCTACATCTGGTCATGTTATGTCAGCTTGGGTTTGGTTAGGATTGCGTTGACCTTCGTGCTATACACTGTTATTCGATGGATTTCTGTGCCCTACTGTGCTCTAATATCCACTATTTTGTTCTGGTGTGGCCAGCAATAGACGCCTCAGCCTGTTAAGTTTAGTCTCTCTACGCTCG
>NW_017004376.1:0-201 GCF_001483705.2 Eufriesea mexicana | reverse complement strand
CTTGCATAAGTAAGGAGGAAAGACACTTTTGGCCTGATATAGCCATTACAATGCTGCAGAATCCGAATGGAAAGACCAATTTTATTAACATTTTCGTCTAATCTCGTGGTGTGCTATCTTCCTTGCATAGGTATGGAAGAAAGATCCTTTTGGCGTGCTACAGCCATTGCAATGCTCTAGAATATGCCTGGAAAATTCAAT
>NW_017004375.1:0-201 GCF_001483705.2 Eufriesea mexicana | reverse complement strand
CAAAACGTAACCTAGCACAGCATAACCTGCCGCGAGCGCCATGGCTCGAATCCCCAGAGTCAAGAGCAGTACAGTAGAGCAATGTAGAGGGCAGAAATCCAACGCATTACAGTGAATAGCACAAAAGTCGAAGATGCCCAAACCTAACCTGTCCCAACCTAACATTACCAAACCTAACCTAATCCAAGCTAACGTGCCGAG
>NW_017004374.1:0-201 GCF_001483705.2 Eufriesea mexicana | reverse complement strand
TCCATACAAACATACATCCATACATCCATCCACCCGTACCTCTACCCATCCATACATCCATCGTTCCATACATACATACCTCAAACCATTCATACACCCGTCCATCCATAAAACCATTCATCCATTCATACATCCATCCATACATCCATCCATACATCCACACATCCACACATCCATAAATCCATCCATCCATACATCCAT
>NW_017004373.1:0-201 GCF_001483705.2 Eufriesea mexicana | reverse complement strand
ATTTATTTGGGCTTCGTTTGTATAGGTTACGTTGTGTCAGGTTATGTAAGGCTATCTTTGACTTTTGTGCTCTTCGCTTCAGTGCGGCAGATTTCTGCGATCTACTGTGCTCTCATATGTACTGCTTGGCTCTGGAGATACCAGCAATGATTGTCTCCGTACGCTAGTTTGAGTTAGATTACGTTTGGATTGGCCAGGTAA
>NW_017004372.1:0-201 GCF_001483705.2 Eufriesea mexicana | reverse complement strand
CCCGCAACGACTATTGATGGCCTCCCGAGAGTCGAGCGGAGTATAGTGGAGCATTGTAGAGATAAGTGATCAACCGATTGGCAGTGTACGGCACAAGAGTCAAAGCCATCCTATACAAGCTTAATCTAACCTAACCGGCCCGAACGTATGATAACAAAAACAAGCGTGCCACGACTGCTATTGCTGCCCTCCTCAGAGACA
>NW_017004371.1:0-201 GCF_001483705.2 Eufriesea mexicana | reverse complement strand
GCTTTCTACTTGCCTGAGAAAAGGTCTATTCAAAATCTATAATCCGTTGTAGCTTGGTAAATTTGTCGCTTAACGCCCTCAATCCAATGACAAGTACAGCCATCTACTTGCCAGAGAATTGGTCCACTCAAAATCAATAATCTGTTATAGCATGATGAATGGATCTCCTAACGCCTTCAATCCAATGGTAGGTACAGGCAT
>NW_017004370.1:0-201 GCF_001483705.2 Eufriesea mexicana | reverse complement strand
CGTGGTGAGCTGACTTCCTTGCGTAAGTAAGGAGGAAAGATGCTTTTTGAGTGCTATAGCCATGCAATGGTATAGTTTGTGGCTGGAAAATACAATTTTGTTGCCATTCTCGACTAATATCGTGGTGAGTTAGCTTTATTACATAACTAAGGAGGAATGATTCTATTGGCGTGCTATAGGCATTGAAGTGATACTGAATGT
>NW_017004369.1:0-201 GCF_001483705.2 Eufriesea mexicana | reverse complement strand
CACTCAGAAAGCATCTTTCCTCCTTAGTTATGCAAGGAAGTTAGCTCACCACGGTATTATTCGAAAATGTCAGTAAAATTGAATTTTCCATCTTGATGCCCTAGCAATGCAATGGCTATATCACGCCAGTAGAATCTACCCTCCTTATTTATGCAATAAAGTTTGCTCACCACGACGTTAGTCGAAAATGTCAATGAAATT
>NW_017004368.1:0-201 GCF_001483705.2 Eufriesea mexicana | reverse complement strand
GGTCGCGGCACGTAATATTGAGTTATGTTACGTTCGATTAGGTTATGCTAGGTTAAGTTTGGTAAGGATAGCTTTGACTTTTGTACTATACGCTGTTATGCGGTGGATACCTATGATCTACTGTGCTCTACTATATGTTGCATGGCCCTGGGGAGGCCAGGAATAGAGGTCGCGGCGTGTTAAGTTTTGTTAGGTTATTTT
>NW_017004367.1:0-201 GCF_001483705.2 Eufriesea mexicana | reverse complement strand
ATAAATTATGCCAAAACGTCACCGATCGTGTCATAAAAATAAATTATGTCAAGATATTACCGACCGTATCATAAAAATTAATTATGCCAGGCCGTCATCGATCCTGTGATAAAAATTAATTATTTCAAGTCGTCACCAATCGTGTTATAAAAATTAATTATGGTAAGATATCACCGATCGTGTCATAAAAATTATGTCAAG
>NW_017004366.1:0-201 GCF_001483705.2 Eufriesea mexicana | reverse complement strand
AAATGTCGGTAAAATTGAATTTTCCTGGAAGATTCTATAACTTTGCAATACCTATTGCTCGCCTATAGGATCTTTCCTCCTTGTTTATGAATGAAACATAACTCACCGCGATATTAGTCGAAGATGTCAACAAAATTAAACTTTCCAGCCACATTCTATAGCATTGCGATGGCTATAGCACGCCAACTGAATCTTTCATCC
>NW_017004365.1:0-201 GCF_001483705.2 Eufriesea mexicana | reverse complement strand
CAATGGCAATAGCACGCCAATCGAATCTTTCCGTCTTATTTACGCAAGAAAGATAGCTCACCAAGATATTAGTCGTAAAAGTCAATAAAATTGAATTTTCCTGCCAGATTCTACAGCATTGCAAAGCCTATAGCACGGCAATAGAATCTTTCCTTCGTATTTATGCGAGAAAGTTAACTCACCACGATATTAGTCGAAAAT
>NW_017004364.1:0-201 GCF_001483705.2 Eufriesea mexicana | reverse complement strand
TACGTTGAGAAAATATAGTTGAAAAATGTTGAGAAATTTGGAAAATTCAGGGTGTAAGAACTGTGGAATTGGTAATTGGATACCCAATTACTCATAATCGCGATATCTCTGATTATTAATATGTACTCTATCTATAACGTGTCAAATGACATTCTGAATTCTTCTGATCGCAGGAAATTTATTTATTAAATACGTTGAGAA
>NW_017004363.1:0-201 GCF_001483705.2 Eufriesea mexicana | reverse complement strand
TCCATTCATCCATCCACCAATCCATCCATCGATCCATGCATCCATACACACATCAATACGCAGCTTCATACATACTCACATACATTCATCCATACATACATGCATACAGACATTCTAACATACATCCATACATACATCCACACATACAGCCATACAAACATCCATAATACATCCATGCATACGTCCATACATACATCCATA
>NW_017004362.1:0-201 GCF_001483705.2 Eufriesea mexicana | reverse complement strand
AATGCCAAATAAATGTTAAAATAAGGACATATGTAAAGTTTCATAATAATTGGTTCCTTAAATCTCGTGATATCTTGCACACTGTTTTTAGAAACACAGTTTAGAGAAAAACGCATTTCAAGTTTCGAAACATAATTTTTCATTCGTATCCTTAATTTTTCACTAATCAGTCATTGCTGATAATAGATTGGATCTTTCATA
>NW_017004361.1:0-201 GCF_001483705.2 Eufriesea mexicana | reverse complement strand
GGAGGCCGGCATTTGTGGTCGCTGCACGCTAGGCTAAGTTAGGTTACGTTAGGGAATGTTACGTATGGTTACGTTAGGAGAGGGCAGCTGACCTTTTTGCCGTACACGGACTTTCGGGGATTTCTGCGCTCTACCCTTGTCTTATATATACAGATTGGCTTTGGGAAGGACCGCAAATGTGGTCACGGTACGTTACGATAT
>NW_017004360.1:0-201 GCF_001483705.2 Eufriesea mexicana | reverse complement strand
GCATGCAATAGGCATTGCAATGCTATAGACTCTTGCTGGAAAATTCAATTTCATTGTCATTTTGTGCTAATATCCTGGTGAGCTAACATCCTTCCCTTTGTAAGGAGGAAAGATCCTTCTGGAGTGTTATAGCCATTCCAATGCAGTAGAATATGGTTGGAAAGATCAATTTTATTGACATTTTGACTAATGTGGTGAGCT
>NW_017004359.1:0-201 GCF_001483705.2 Eufriesea mexicana | reverse complement strand
CAGATTCTATAGCAGTGCAATGGAGATTGCACGCCAATAGTATCCTTTCTCATTGTTTAGGCGAAATAGGTAGCTCACCACGACAGTAGTCGATCGTGTCAATAAAATCGAGTTTTCCAGCCAGATTCTATAGCAATACTATGGCTATAGCACGCCAATAGCATATATCACACTTATTTATGCTAGAAAGATAGTTCCCCA
>NW_017004358.1:0-201 GCF_001483705.2 Eufriesea mexicana | reverse complement strand
CAAAAGGATCTATCCTCCATGCTTATTCAAGGAAGCGAGCTCACCACGGTATAAGTCGAAAATAACAATAAAATTGAACTTTCCTGCCAGATTCTGCAGCATTACAATGGCTATAGCAGGCCAAAAATATCTTTCCTCCTCATTTATGCAAGGAAGTTGGCTCACCACGCTATTAGTCCAAAATGTCAATGAAATTGAACT
>NW_017004357.1:0-201 GCF_001483705.2 Eufriesea mexicana | reverse complement strand
GCTTTGACTTTCGTGCTGTACACAGTTACCCTGTCAATTCCTGCCGTCCACTGTGATCTACCCAAACCTGCTAGACACTGGGGAGGCCAGCAATTGTGGCCGCGGCTGGTTACGTTGATCTCTGCTGCGATAGGTTAAGTTATGATAGCTTATGTTATGTTTGGACATCTTTGACTTTTCTGCTGTATACTGCGATCCTAT
>NW_017004356.1:0-201 GCF_001483705.2 Eufriesea mexicana | reverse complement strand
TCGAACTGAACGTAGCCTAACCCAACCTAACGTGCCGAGACCACTATTTCATGCCAGCCCATGACCAAGCAGAGTATAGTACAGCGCAGTAGAGCCCAGAAGTCTATATAATAGCAGAGTTGTGCACAAAAGTCAAAACTATCATAACCTAACACAGACGAAGTAGTCATAACCAAACGTAACATAACTCAAGCTAATGTG
>NW_017004355.1:0-201 GCF_001483705.2 Eufriesea mexicana | reverse complement strand
GCGACAAAGCCGACTTTTCGACAATCGTGGGGGAGGACCGCCCACAAATACACGGTTCTGTAGCCCCAGTAGTTTTGGGGTACGGTCGAAATTACGAAGCAGGGGCGAGAAGAGGGGGGGCTCCCTTTGTAACCTCGACCCTCACGATTTTCGTCGATCGGGATTCGCTTCGATCTCGATCGACGATCGAATTTAGGGATT
>NW_017004354.1:0-201 GCF_001483705.2 Eufriesea mexicana | reverse complement strand
ATGTTCCGTACCAGAGACCGCGTTTGTAACATAATTTTTATTTCAATACTTGTACTTTTAACACACCTAACTGTTTATATTATAATTTGTATTACGACTGCGAACTCGGAGGATAGACTAGAGGATAGAGAATATTGAGCAACTGTTTAAGTTGCACGAGCAGAAAAGAGCCGTATCTACGACGGTCGACGTTTCGAAAAG
>NW_017004353.1:0-201 GCF_001483705.2 Eufriesea mexicana | reverse complement strand
AGTTTGCGTTTGGTAATGTTAGGCTAGTTTGGGTCAGGTAAGGAGAGCTTTGCATTTTCTGGCATAAAATTCCTTTCTATGGACTTCTGCGCTCTACTTTGCTCCAGTGTGTCCTGCATGGCGATGTGGAGGCCTGCTGTGACGGTCTAGGCACGTTAGGTGCTATTACATTACCTCTGGTAGTGCTACACTTTCTGAGGT
>NW_017004352.1:0-201 GCF_001483705.2 Eufriesea mexicana | reverse complement strand
GCAATGGCAATAGCACGCCAATAGGATCTTTCCTCCTTATTTATGCAAGAAAGTTAGCACACCTCGATATTAGTCGAAAATGTCTATAAAATTGAATCTGCCGGGCCCATTCTATATCATTGCAATGGCTATAGCACACCAAAAGAATCTTTCCTCCTTATTTATGCATGAAAGGCACCTCGACACAATATTAGTCGAAGA
>NW_017004351.1:0-201 GCF_001483705.2 Eufriesea mexicana | reverse complement strand
GTGCATACCGCAGTAGCGGAAGTTACCCTATCCTAACAGGACCATACGTAAAATAAGCGAAAGTAGCTTTTCCCAATCAAACGGGCCGAGACAGGTATTACTAGCCTCCTGGGAGCAGAGCAGAGTGTACTAGAGCGTAGAAGAGCGCAGTAACCCACCGCACTGCAGTGAGTAGCACAAAATTGGAAGATGTCCTACTCC
>NW_017004350.1:0-201 GCF_001483705.2 Eufriesea mexicana | reverse complement strand
TGGCTATGGTCTGTTGGTTTGGGTAAGGCTGGTGTAACAACGACTTTTCCGAGAAACACTGAGGTTGTGTGAACTTCTGTGTTCTGCTCTACACTAACGTGGTCCGCTTGACTCTGTAAAAGCAAGCAATAGTGGTCGAGGCAAGTTAGGTTGATTTCTTATACGTTAGGTTATGTTACGTTTGGTTAGGTTAGGAGAGGA
>NW_017004349.1:0-201 GCF_001483705.2 Eufriesea mexicana | reverse complement strand
ACTCTTGTGATATGCACTGGCATTCGCCGGATTTCTGCGTTCTACTGTGCCCTGAAATATTCCACTTGTCTCTGTAGAAGCCAGCAATAATGTTGGTGACACGTTTGTTTGGCATATGTCTCGTTCGGCTTGGCAATGTTAAGATATGTTTGGCCAGGATAGCTTTGACTTTTGTGTTACGCACTGCTGTCCGACGGATAT
>NW_017004348.1:0-201 GCF_001483705.2 Eufriesea mexicana | reverse complement strand
CTAGGCAGCTGTTCGGATGATTTCAGCGTTATACACTGCTCTGCTATACGCCGCTTAGCTCTCATGGGGCCAGCAATAGTGATCGTGGCACGTTGATACGGGTTATAACACGTTTGGCTATGTTTTGATTTGTTAGGATGGGAGAGGATGGCTTTAAGTGTTGTGATGGACACTGCTATTCGGTGGGTTTCTGCGCTCTAC
>NW_017004347.1:0-201 GCF_001483705.2 Eufriesea mexicana | reverse complement strand
GCGGAGATGGCCTCCGCGCAAGAGAGACTCGACCCCTCGTGTACCCAAACCGCGACGGCGGCCGCTTAAGGATGGGGTCCTGCTTATCGCCGCTCCTCTTCTTGTCGTGACCGTGCATCGCTACGCTCTTCGCGGCGGTCGCGGGATGCGCGCGGGCGTAGCTCGTCCCCGAGGAGTGGCGCCCCGCCTTACCGACGGCTA
>NW_017004346.1:0-201 GCF_001483705.2 Eufriesea mexicana | reverse complement strand
TTCTATAGTTTCTGGTTTGAAAATTCAATTTTATTGACATTTTCGACTAATATCGTGGTGAGCCATCATCCTTGCATAAATAAGGAGGAAAGATTCTACTGGCACGCTATAGCCATCGCAGTGCTATAGAAGCTGCCCGGAATATTCAATTTTATTGACATTTTCGACTAATATCGTTGTGAGCTAACTTTCTTGTTTAAA
>NW_017004345.1:0-201 GCF_001483705.2 Eufriesea mexicana | reverse complement strand
GCAGAAAAAGATATTTGATTCTTTTGACTATTCGCGATTAATACTAGTCGCAACACTATAATGATAATAAATATTAGTATCCATGAAAAAATAAATATTTGTGTAAAAGAAATCAAACAATATCGCGGTCTCATAATCCGCAACACTAAATCAACCCGTGATTAATTACTCGCGACACTAACTGCAAAAATCGCGATTTGC
>NW_017004344.1:0-201 GCF_001483705.2 Eufriesea mexicana | reverse complement strand
CTCTGCTTGACTTTGAGGGACAGCAATAGTGGTCACGACACGTTTTGTTGTGTTAAGTTACGCCTGGCTTGGTCAGGGATGGCTATGCATGACTAGGATGGCTTTGACATCTATGCTATACACGGCTATGCGGTGCATTTCTGCGCATCACTGTGCTCTAGCATATTCTGCTTGGCTATGGTGAGGTAAGCAGTAGTGCCC
>NW_017004343.1:0-201 GCF_001483705.2 Eufriesea mexicana | reverse complement strand
TCTGAGTTCTACTCCCCACTAATGGGTTCTGCTAGGATCAGTGGTGGTCGGCAATAATGGTAGGGGCCCGTTAGGTACAGCAAGGTACGTTGGGTTATGTTAGGATTGGTTCGGTAAGGTGAGGACACCTTTGACTTCAGTGCTAGAGTCTGCTATTAGGTAGATTCCTGCGTCCAACAATGCTCTAATATTTATGGCTAG
>NW_017004342.1:0-201 GCF_001483705.2 Eufriesea mexicana | reverse complement strand
ACGCCAGAAATTGTGGTGGCGGCACGGTAGTTTTGGTTATGTTACGTTTGGTTAGTTTTCGCCATGGTGTCTTCGACTTTTGCGCTGTAAATTTCAATGAGATGGGTTTCTGCGATCTACGTTGCTCTAGTATATTCCGCCTGGCTTTGAGGAGGACAGCAATTATGGTCTCGTCACGTTAGGTTGAGTCACGATACGTTT
>NW_017004341.1:0-201 GCF_001483705.2 Eufriesea mexicana | reverse complement strand
CATCGATCCATACATCCATCCATCCATACATCCACCCACCCATTCATCCATCCATACATGCATGCATACAGACATCAATACATACACCCATACATGCACCAGTACATTCATTCATACGTACATCCATACATCCACACGTCCATACATCCATAAATCCACCCATCCATGCACTCATCCATCCATACGTACTTCCATACAACC
>NW_017004340.1:0-201 GCF_001483705.2 Eufriesea mexicana | reverse complement strand
TCCCGACCAAACGTAACGTAGCCCAGCAGAAGGTGCCACGTCCGCTGTTGCTGGCCTTCCCAGGGACAAGCAGAACCTAGTGGATCTATACATTGTACAGGTATCGACCGAATAGCATTGTATAGCTCAAAAGTCAAGGATATCCAATCCAAACATGACCCATCCTTACCTAACCAAACGTAGCCTAACACAACCAATCGT
>NW_017004339.1:0-201 GCF_001483705.2 Eufriesea mexicana | reverse complement strand
AAATTCAAATTTATTGACATTTTCGTCTGACACCTTAGTGAGCTAACTTTCTTGCATATCCAACGAGCAAAGATACAATTCACTTGCTATAGCCGATGCAATGCTATAGAATCTTGCTGGAAAGTTCAATTTTATTGCCATTTTCGACTAATATCGTAGTGGGCTATCTTTCTTGCATGAATAAGGAGGAAAGGTTCTATT
>NW_017004338.1:0-201 GCF_001483705.2 Eufriesea mexicana | reverse complement strand
CAGAATTAAGTGGAATCAGGAAATGCGTTCTATATAAATCGCGTCATGATAAACATAGTATTAGGACAAATCAGGTTAATTTATACGGCGTTATATAGAAACCAGTGCCGCGTTATGTAGGAATTCAGCTGTAAGAAGCTCAGAAATAATACAAATTGAGTGAATTCGTACCGCGTTATATGAAATCTGAGAAATAAATAA
>NW_017004337.1:0-201 GCF_001483705.2 Eufriesea mexicana | reverse complement strand
CATAAATAAGGAGGAAGGGTTCTATTGGCGTGCAGCAGCCATTGCAATGCTATTGAATCTGGCACGAAAATTCAATTTTATCAATATTTTCCACTGATATCATTGTGAGCCGACCTTCTTGAGTAAATATGGAGCACAGATTCAATTGGCGCGCAATTGCCATTGCAATCCTACAGAATATTGCTGGGAAAATCAATTTTA
>NW_017004336.1:0-201 GCF_001483705.2 Eufriesea mexicana | reverse complement strand
CAGTAGAGCACAGTAGATCACAGAAATCCACTAAATAACTGTGTATAGCACGAAAGTCAAAGCTATCCTAACCAAGCTTAACCTAACCTTTTTTTTCCTTTTTTTTTCTTTTTTTCACGTGGGGGAAATCTTCCAAACATACCCGGCCCCCTTAGGGGAGGGGGCGAGGTTATGTGGGATTTTTAACCACTAAAACCCCCA
>NW_017004335.1:0-201 GCF_001483705.2 Eufriesea mexicana | reverse complement strand
TATTATTCGCTGCTTTAATTTCGAGGGTAAAAATTCACGATATTAATTGAATTATACTTTTCTCGTTTACATAAAAGATGAATTTTCTGTGAAAAATATTCAAAGTTCGACGACTGCAGGGGGTATGCGATTCGTGGGACTCGGAGATCGATCAGAAATGGAGAAGCAGTCGAAGATTAAGGCGTCTCGATCATCCGGAGT
>NW_017004334.1:0-201 GCF_001483705.2 Eufriesea mexicana | reverse complement strand
TATGGATGTAAGTATTCATGTATGTGTGGAAGAATGGATGGATGAATGGATTGGTGGGTGGACGTATGGATGGATGGATGTATAGATCGATCGATGTATGGATGGGTGGATGTATGGGTGGATGGATGTGTGGAAAGATAGAAGTATGGATGTATGTGTGTATGGATTAACGGTTGTCTGGATGGACGGATGTATGGATGG
>NW_017004333.1:0-201 GCF_001483705.2 Eufriesea mexicana | reverse complement strand
CTCTGTTATTGCGGTCTGCTGAGCTCTGACATGTTCTACCTGGCTCTGGCGAGGGCAGCAATAATGGTCTCGGCACGTCCGGATGAGATAGGCCACGTCGGGTTACGACACGTTTGGTTAGGTTAGGAGAGGATAGCATTGACATTTGTGCTATACACTCTTTGACGTTTGATTCCTGCGCCCTACAGTGCTCTAGAATTT
>NW_017004332.1:0-201 GCF_001483705.2 Eufriesea mexicana | reverse complement strand
CACGTTAGTTTTTGTTAGGTTTCGTTCCGTTTGGTCAGGTTATAAAGGCTTGGTTAGGATTTCCTTGACGTTTGGACTGTACACTGCAATTCGGTGCATGTTTGCGCTTTACGTTGCCGCACTACACTTTGCACGACGCTGGGTAGGCGAGCAACTGTGTATGTTGCACGTTAGCTTGTGTTAAGTTACGTTTGGGCACGT
>NW_017004331.1:0-201 GCF_001483705.2 Eufriesea mexicana | reverse complement strand
TTTTAATAACAATTTCGACTAAAATCGTTGTGTGGTATCTTTCTTGCTTAAATACGGAGGAAATATACTATTGGCGCGCTATAGCCGTTGCAATGCTGTAGAATATGGCCCGAATATTCAATCTTACTGACATTTTCAACCAATATCGTGGTGACCTAGCTTTCTTGCATATGTAAGAAGGAAAGGTTCTACTGGCGTGCT
>NW_017004330.1:0-201 GCF_001483705.2 Eufriesea mexicana | reverse complement strand
TATCATCCTGACGTGCCGAGACCACTACTACTGCAGCTCCAGAGCCAAGCATAACATAATACATCACAGTAGAAGGCAGAAGTCCACCGAACAACAGTTTATACAACGAAAGTCAAAGCAATCCATACCTAAGCTTAGCCAATGTCACCTAACCAAACGTAGAGTAACTCAATCTAACGAGCCGGGACCACTGTAACTGGG
>NW_017004329.1:0-201 GCF_001483705.2 Eufriesea mexicana | reverse complement strand
CACGCCACTAGAATCTTTCCTCCTTATTTATGCAAGAAAGTTAGCCCACCACGATATTAGTAGGAAGCGTCAACAAAATTGAATTTTCCAGGCAGATTCCACAGGATTGCAATGACTATGGTACGCCAGTAGAAACTTTCCTCCTTGTATATGCAAGTAAGTTAGGTCACAACGATAGTAGACGATAAAGTCAATAAAACT
>NW_017004328.1:0-201 GCF_001483705.2 Eufriesea mexicana | reverse complement strand
ATCCCAATTTTGGCAGAATCTTGCCATTTTCGTTATTCCAAGCTCGTACTATAATTGTTACAAATTTTTTTCATAATTTTCTCTAAAAAAATAATAATTTTCCCCAGAAATGAATTTTTCTTGCACCCCAAGGCGTTTACGATTTATTACGGATCGACTATATTCCGATTATACTACATATATTTTACGTGGTTGCAAAAT
>NW_017004327.1:0-201 GCF_001483705.2 Eufriesea mexicana | reverse complement strand
TTGGTAAGCTATAGGCATTGCGATGCTATAGAATCTGGCTGGAAGGTTCTATTTTATTGACATTTTCGACTGGTATCGTATTGAGATAACTTTCTTGCATAAATAAGGACGAAAGATCCTTTTGGCTTGCTATAGCCTTTGCAATGATATAGAATGTGCCTGGCAGTTTCAATTTTATAGACATTTTTGACTTATATCGTG
>NW_017004326.1:0-201 GCF_001483705.2 Eufriesea mexicana | reverse complement strand
ATTTCACAACAGCCAATCGCAACACATTCGAATTTACAAAACCACCGAGACAGGAGTCAAATGGGACACTGACAGTAAGGACATAAACTAGTCCTCCACTTGACCTGGGACATTGTGGTTCTAGGACCGCAACAGTTTAAACAAAACAGGGAGTTCAAGCAAAACATAACGATTAACCAGCTCAAATTGACAATAGTCGCA
>NW_017004325.1:0-201 GCF_001483705.2 Eufriesea mexicana | reverse complement strand
TTCCAACTGACTGTCTCTTTCAACGAACATCTGACTCTGTCTTCCAGAACGGACCCTTTTAAAGCCCGCCTAGGAGACGAGCGCCTGCCCCGAAGGAGAAGCTCCTTCCACGCCAAGATCAAGGGTGAAGGAGACTCTTCCTTCCGGGTTAGGCCCTCCGAAGAATCACCCTTACGGGGACCCTTCCCGAGAGGTGACCAC
>NW_017004324.1:0-201 GCF_001483705.2 Eufriesea mexicana | reverse complement strand
CTAATCCAAAAAAGTCAATTGCGCAGCACGATTTCACACCCACTGACACATTCGGCACTATTTATGGAAAACGCACGCTCGAAACCGAAAAAAAGTAATCAATCCCGATAGAGAAAATTCTACTCTACACTGTTAGCGGAAAAAATCCGAATCCAAAAGCCTAATTTCGAAGATCGAATCCAAAAAAGTCAATTGCGCAGT
>NW_017004323.1:0-201 GCF_001483705.2 Eufriesea mexicana | reverse complement strand
TGGAAAGATTCTATTGGCATGCTATAGGCATTGCAGTGCTATAGAATCTTGCTGGAAAATTGTGTTTTATTGTCATTTACTACTAATATCGAGGTGAGCTGACTTTCTTCCCAAAGTAAGGAGGAAAGATACTTTTGGAGCGCTATAGCCATTTCAATGCTAGAGAATCTGTCTGCAAAGTTCAATTTTACAGACATTTTC
>NW_017004322.1:0-201 GCF_001483705.2 Eufriesea mexicana | reverse complement strand
GAATCCCCTGGCAAGTAGATGGCTGTTCTTGCCATTAGTTGAAGGCGATAGGCGACCTATTCAGCAAGCTATAACCGATTATAAACTTTGAATAGGCCTATTCTCTGCCAAGTAGATGTCTGTACTTGCCATTGGATGGATGGTGTTATGCGACCTATTCACCAAGCGATAACAGGTTATAGATTTTGAATAGACCAATTC
>NW_017004321.1:0-201 GCF_001483705.2 Eufriesea mexicana | reverse complement strand
TTTCCGAATCTACGCAGCCTTAACATAACCAATCGTAAGATAACAAAAACTAGCGCGCCGCGACCACTATTTCCGCCTCAACTGAGCTATGGTGATCACATTAGTAGGTAGTGGAACTTTGAAATCGATAGTATCGCTGTGTATATCAGAAAAGTCAGAGACACCCAAATCTAACCCAAACCAACAGAATATAGCCAAACA
>NW_017004320.1:0-201 GCF_001483705.2 Eufriesea mexicana | reverse complement strand
ATATTAGTCGAAAATATCAATATAATTGAGCTTTCCAGCCCGATTTTATAGCATTGCAATGGTCATAGCTTGCCAATCTAATATTTCCTCCATGTTTATGCAAGAAAGTTAGCTCACCACATTAGCCGAAGGTGTCAATAAAATTGTTCTTTCCAACCAGAGTCTCCTGCATTGCAATGGCCACAGCACTCCAGAGGGATC
>NW_017004319.1:0-201 GCF_001483705.2 Eufriesea mexicana | reverse complement strand
TGCCATCATCGACTTCCCGTAGCCGCTGGATTAATTTGTCCACTGGTGATTAAATTCCACTGCAATTCCAGCATCGTCAAAGCACAGATCAGTTATGGCTACAGACACTTACAAATGGCATTGCGGTGTTTAATACCACCGCCAATGGGGCACTGTAGCCGTCGGAATAATCAGATCACTGATGATGTAACCTCTATAGCA
>NW_017004318.1:0-201 GCF_001483705.2 Eufriesea mexicana | reverse complement strand
AACTTTCAATTGTCGAATTTCTTTGAACCCGAATTTCTAATTTACCAAATTTTCCAGCTTCTAAGCTCTTAACTCCGAATCCAAAAAATTCCAAATTTCGACTTTTCGATTCAAGTTCAAATCCTAAACAAAAGAGTCTCTGCATCTCAACCCCATCGCTAGACCACACCTTGTCACACGCAAGAAATACAAACAAAGATT
>NW_017004317.1:0-201 GCF_001483705.2 Eufriesea mexicana | reverse complement strand
CGTGACCAATCTCAACCAAATGTACCATGACCGCTATTGCTGGCATCCATAGATTCAAGCAGATGCTAGCAGTGCAATGCCGTGTAGCAGTGTAAAGCACAAAAGACATGGCTATCCTAACCAAACATATTCTATCCCAGACAAACCGACCGTAAACTAACACAACCCAGCGTGCCGAGGCCACACTTGCTGGCCTCCCCA
>NW_017004316.1:0-201 GCF_001483705.2 Eufriesea mexicana | reverse complement strand
TATTGCATTGCAATGGCTTTAGCACGCCAATAGAACTTTTCCTCCTTATTTACGCAAGAAAGTCAGCACACCACGACAATATTCGAATATGTGAATAAAATTGAAATTTCCAGACAGATTCTATAGCATTGCAAGGGTTATAGCACGCGAATAGGATCTTTCCTCTTTATTTATGCGAGAAAGCAAGGTCACCACGATATT
>NW_017004315.1:0-201 GCF_001483705.2 Eufriesea mexicana | reverse complement strand
TTGTATTGAAGGCGTTGGGCGATATATTCACCAAGCTACAACGGATTATAGATTTTGAATAGATCAATTCCCTGGCAAGTAGATGGCTGTTCTTGCCATTGGTTGAAGGCTATAGGCGACCAATTCACCAAGCTATATCCCATTATAGATTTTGAGTAGGCCTATTCTCTGGCAAGTAGATGTCTGTACTTGCCATTGGAT
>NW_017004314.1:0-201 GCF_001483705.2 Eufriesea mexicana | reverse complement strand
ATTTGCGTGCTATAGCTGTTGCAATGGTGCAGATTCGGGCTGGAAAGTTCAATTTTATTGACAATTTCGACCAATGTCGTGGAGAGCTACCTTCCTTGCATAAGTATGGAGGAAAGATCCTTTTGGCGTACTATAGCAATAGCAATGCTGTAGAATATGGCCGGAAATTCAATTTTATTGACATTTTCGTCTAATATCGTG
>NW_017004313.1:0-201 GCF_001483705.2 Eufriesea mexicana | reverse complement strand
GTTCTGGTTATGTGAGGTTGAGTTAGCCTTCGTTTGGATGTGATACGTTTGGCTAGGTTGGGAGAGTCTACTTTGACTTCTGTGCTATTCACTACCGTTTGGTGAATTTCTGCGCAGTGATTTCCTCGAACGTGCTCTGCCTGGCTCTGGGGATGCCAGCAATATTAGTTTCGTTACGTTATGTTTGGATACACTACGTTT
>NW_017004312.1:0-201 GCF_001483705.2 Eufriesea mexicana | reverse complement strand
AAGAGTCGGAATTACATATATAAAACGATTATTTTCCAAGATTTCTCTTGCAAAATAAACGCACACCGGGAATGAATATTTTTTAATACAAGCCAAAATTCGAAGATTAATAACATTAAGCATTCATTGCAAAAAAGTTAAAATGAAAGGTTGAGAAAATCGTTAAAAAATAATTGAAATGATTAGAACAGTTAAAAGAAG
>NW_017004311.1:0-201 GCF_001483705.2 Eufriesea mexicana | reverse complement strand
CGAGGTACGGGACCGGATGAAATACCTCGGTCTCCTCCTCGATAGCCACTGGAAACTCGTCGTTCACATTCTCGCGCTGGATCCACGCCTGGAAGGCATGGCGGTGGCGCTGTTTCACCAGCTACCCAACCTGGGAGTGCCAGACTGGAGGGTGCGCCGCCTCTACACAGGAGTCGTTCGCTCGGTGGCACTTTACGAGGA
>NW_017004310.1:0-201 GCF_001483705.2 Eufriesea mexicana | reverse complement strand
CAACCGAACGTAATCTAACACAACGTAACGTGCAGAGACCACTATTACTGGCGTCCAGAGCAAGTCAGTTCAAACAATATCACAGCAGGTCACAGAAATCAGCGGCGTTGCAGTACATAGCACAAAAGTCAATGCTACCTTCTCCTAACCTGACATATCGTAACATAGCCAAATGTAGCATAAATCTAACTGACGTGCCGG
>NW_017004309.1:0-201 GCF_001483705.2 Eufriesea mexicana | reverse complement strand
TGCAATTCTATAGTATCAGGATGGAAAATGCAATTTTATTGACATTTTCGACTAATATCGTGGTGAGATCACATCCATGTATAAATAAGGAGGAAAGATTCTATTGGCCAGCTATGACCATTGCAGTTCAATAGTATTTGGCTGGAAAATTCAATTCTATTAACATTTTCGACTAATATCGTCGCGAGCTAACTTTCTTGT
>NW_017004308.1:0-201 GCF_001483705.2 Eufriesea mexicana | reverse complement strand
TTTTGTGTTATACTCTGCTACTCGGAGGATTCCTGCGTTCTACTGTGCTCTACTGCATTCTGCCTGGCCATGCAGTGACCTGGAATAGTGGTCGCTGCACGTTATTGTGAGTTATGCTTCGTTTGGTTTGGTTGGCTAAGGTCAGGTTATGTTGGGATATCTTCGACTTTGGTCCTTTTCACTTTTATTACGCTAACTTGT
>NW_017004307.1:0-201 GCF_001483705.2 Eufriesea mexicana | reverse complement strand
ACTTTGCTCGACTCTCGGAATGCGAGCAGTTGGGGCCGTGGCACGTGAGATTGGGTCACGTTACGTTTGGTTTGTTATGGTATGGCTAGGTCAGGGGGACGCCAGCTGTAGTGGTCGCGGCACGAATGCTTTGGTTATGCTTTGCTTTGTTAGGTTACGTTGGGCTTGGTTTGGTTAGCATGTCTCTGACTTTTGCGCTAT
>NW_017004306.1:0-201 GCF_001483705.2 Eufriesea mexicana | reverse complement strand
GTGCTGACCCTGACAATATATCTCAATGTTATTGAAATTGCTGAAGTGTATCTTATTTCCAATAACTACATTCTATTTTCGTATTATTCTGATTTACTGATATATAAAAACAATTTGTAAATAGTTTACGAAGTAGTCACTACTTTTCTGACACTCGTGGTTTACTAATACTAGTGACTATAATCATCCAACGTCTAACTT
>NW_017004305.1:0-201 GCF_001483705.2 Eufriesea mexicana | reverse complement strand
GAGCGCAGAAACCACCGCATTGCAGTGAATAGTACTAAGGTCGTAGATATCCTTGCATAACCTAACCTTACCTAACGTAACCTAGCGTAGCGTAAACCAACAGAGCGTGCCGCGACCACTGCTGCCGGACTCCCCAGGGCCAAGCAGAATACAGAAGTGCACAGTAGATGACAGGGAACTGCTGGAAAATAGTGTATTGCG
>NW_017004304.1:0-201 GCF_001483705.2 Eufriesea mexicana | reverse complement strand
GGTTACGTTTGGTAAGGTTTTTCTAGGCCAGGTTATGGTAGGATATCTTCTACTTTTACGCTTTACACTTCAACGCGACGGATTTCTGCCCTCTACTGTGCCCTAGTATATTCAGTTTGGCTCTGGGGAGGTCAGCAGTTGTGGTGTAGGGTCGTTAGTTTCAGTTAGGTAACGTTTGGTTGAGTTACGTTTGGCTATGTT
>NW_017004303.1:0-201 GCF_001483705.2 Eufriesea mexicana | reverse complement strand
ATAGGACAAAAGTCAAAGCCACAGTGGCCAAACCTAACCAAGCCTACCCTAACCTTTCATAACGTAACACAATATATCGTGTCACATCCACAGCTGCTGGCCTCCCCAGAGCAAAGCAGAGCATATTAGATCACTGCTGAGCGCTGATATCCACCGAACAGCTATGCACAGCGCAAAAGTCAAAGCAGCCCAAGCCTAACC
>NW_017004302.1:0-201 GCF_001483705.2 Eufriesea mexicana | reverse complement strand
GTTTGGTTTGGTTATGTAAGGTTAGGTAAGGTTAAGTTAGGTTAGGTTTGCTTAGGTTAGGTTTGGTTAGGTTAGGTTAGGTTAGGCTAGGCTAGGTTAGCTTAGCTTACGATAGGTTAGGTTTGGATAGGAGAGCTCAGGTTAGGTTTGATTAGGTTAGGTTAGGATCGGTTGGGTTAGGTTATGTTATGTTAGGTTAAG
>NW_017004301.1:0-201 GCF_001483705.2 Eufriesea mexicana | reverse complement strand
AATTGAACTTTCCAGCCAGATTCTGTACCATTGCAATGGCTATAGCACTCCGAACGGATCTTTGCTCCTTACCTAAGCAAGAAAATTAGCTCGCCACGGAATTATTCGAAAATCTCAATAAAATTGAATTTTCCAGTGAGATTCTTTGGCCTTGCAATGGCCATAGCACGCCAATAGAATCTTTCCTCCTTATTTATGGAA
>NW_017004300.1:0-201 GCF_001483705.2 Eufriesea mexicana | reverse complement strand
TTTTATTGACATTTTCCTCTAATATCGTGGTGAGCTATCTTTCTTGCGTAAACATGGAGGATAAATTCTATTGGCGTGTTACAGCCATTGCAATGCACTGGAATCTGGCTGGAAAGTTCAATTTTCTTGACAGTTTCAACTAATATTGTGGTGAGTTGCCTTTCTTGCATAAGTGGAGGGGAAAGTTTCTACTGGCCCGCA
>NW_017004299.1:0-201 GCF_001483705.2 Eufriesea mexicana | reverse complement strand
GTCAGGTCAGGTCAGGTCAGGTCAGGTCGGGCCAGGTCAGATTATGTTTGGTTAGGTTAGGTTTGGTTAGGTTAGGTTAGATTAGGTGAGGTTAGGTTAGGTTAGGTTACGTTAGGTTAGGTTAGGTTAGGTCAGGTTAGGTCAGGTCAGGTCATGTCAGGGCAGGTCAGGTCAGGTCAGGTCAGGTCAGGTCAGGTCAGG
>NW_017004298.1:0-201 GCF_001483705.2 Eufriesea mexicana | reverse complement strand
GCCAAGCAAGGCATACTAGAGCACAGTATATCGCAGAAAACCACCGAAGAGCAGTGTGGAGCAGAAAGGATAAAGCTAAACTGACAAAACGTCGCCTAGCCTAACGTAACCTGACGTAACCTGACTCAGCATTACTTCCCGAGAACGCTATTGATGGCCTTCCCCGAGCCAAGCTGAAAATATTGGAGCACTCTAGGTCGG
>NW_017004297.1:0-201 GCF_001483705.2 Eufriesea mexicana | reverse complement strand
TTATTTATGAAAGAAAGATAGGTAACGACGATATTAGCTGAAATTGTCCCTAAAATTCAATTTGCCAGCCAGATTCTATAGCATTGCAATGGGTACAGACGCCAATAGGATATTTCTTCCTTATTTGTGCAAGAAAGCTTGCTCACCACGATATTAGTCGAATATGTCAATAGAAATGAATTTTCCAGGCAGATTCTACAG
>NW_017004296.1:0-201 GCF_001483705.2 Eufriesea mexicana | reverse complement strand
TTCCTATTAATACGATTTCTTATTTACCGTTTTAAAAATATTCTCGACTTTGTGGCAGAAAGTCTTCGAATTACTATTTTTCTATAAAAATCGCAGACTGCAAAAGGTTAATTTCAGCAAAGAGCTGTGCAATATTCTGATTTTCGAATATTACAATATTTACGTTGTAAATACTGTCTCTGAAAAGGTTTATTTAAAAAT
>NW_017004295.1:0-201 GCF_001483705.2 Eufriesea mexicana | reverse complement strand
GTACATCCATACGCCCATACATCCATACATCCATACATTCATACATACTTACATCCATACATTAACATATACATACATCCATACTTGCAAACATCCATACAGACATACATCCATACATCCATCCACACATACATCCAACCATCCATGCATCCATACATTCATACATCCATACATCCACAAATACATCCATCCATACCTCCA
>NW_017004294.1:0-201 GCF_001483705.2 Eufriesea mexicana | reverse complement strand
AGATTTTGGATAGACATATTCTGTGGCAGGTAGATGGCTGTACTTGCCATTTGATCGAAGGCGTAAGACGATCTATTCACCAAGCTATAACAGGTTATAGATTTTGAATATACCTATTCCCTGACGACTAGGTTGCTGTACTTTCCATGGAATTGAAGGCGATAAGCGATCTATTCCCCAAGCAATAACAGATTATTGGTT
>NW_017004293.1:0-201 GCF_001483705.2 Eufriesea mexicana | reverse complement strand
CGCGAATAGAATCTCTCATCCTTATTTATGCAAGAATGCTAGCTCACCACGATATCAGTCGAAAATGTCAGTAAAATTGTATTTTTCAGCCAGATTCCAGGCCATTGCAATGGCTATAGCAAGCCAATTGAATCTACTCTCCTTATTTATGCAAAATGGTAGCTCACCACGAAATTAGTCGAAACTGTGAATAAAATTGAG
>NW_017004292.1:0-201 GCF_001483705.2 Eufriesea mexicana | reverse complement strand
GCCAGGCAAGGAAGGGTCTGGTCAGGTCAGGTCAGGTCATGTCAGGTCAGGTCAGTGAGATTACGCCAGTTCATGTCAGTTCAGATCGGGCCAGGTCAGGCAAGGTCAGGTCAAGTTTGGTCCGGTCATGTCAGTTCAGATCAAGTCAGGTCAGGACAGGTCAGGTCAGGTCAGGCCAGGTCAGTACAGGCGAGGCCAGGT
>NW_017004291.1:0-201 GCF_001483705.2 Eufriesea mexicana | reverse complement strand
TCACGTAAAGTGATTTTTGCCTTAACGGGATTGGATATTTTTTTTCGGTTTCGTGCATGCGTTTTCGAGAAATAGTGCCGAATGTGACAGTGGCTGTCAGATAGTGCTGCGTAATTTACGTTTTTGGCTTCTAGTTTTTGACTTAGGCTTTTTGAATCGAATTTTTCCATTGATTCGAGCAGAGTGATTTATTCCTTAACG
>NW_017004290.1:0-201 GCF_001483705.2 Eufriesea mexicana | reverse complement strand
ACTAGCATCTTCTAGTCTCTGGGGAGCCCAGGAATATTGGTCGTGGCACGTTTGGTTTTGTTAGGATTGGTCATGTTTGTTTAGATTGGCTTTGACTTTGTTACTATACACTGCTATTTGGTGCATTTCTAAGTACTTCGTTGCTCTAGTATACTCTGCTCGACTCTGGGGAGGCCAGCAATAGTGGTTAAAGCATGTAAA
>NW_017004289.1:0-201 GCF_001483705.2 Eufriesea mexicana | reverse complement strand
GTATGTATGCATGGATGTATGGATGAAAGAATCTATGGATGTATGGAGGCACGGATGTATGGAAGTGTGGGTGGACGAATGGACGGGTGAATAGACGGAAGAATGGATGTATGTATGGATGCTTGTATGGATGAAGGAATGGATGTATGCATGGATGTATGCATGGACATATGGATGGATGTATGTATGTATGGATGTATG
>NW_017004288.1:0-201 GCF_001483705.2 Eufriesea mexicana | reverse complement strand
CACGTAACAATGCAGTAGTGAATTCAGCCATCATCACAGCACTGTAATCGCTCGATTAATTTATTCACTGATGATTTATATTCCTCAGCAAATCTAGCGTAACCAATGTACAATTCAATTATGGCTAGTGATATCAATAATTGACAGTACGGTGCATAGTACGTCCACCAGCCGAACACTGCAGCTGTTGGATAAATATCC
>NW_017004287.1:0-201 GCF_001483705.2 Eufriesea mexicana | reverse complement strand
CTGATCTAACTTGACCTGACCTTGCCTGACCTGGCCTGACCTGAACTGACCTGAACTGACCAGCCCCGACCTTGCCTGGCCTGACCTGACCTGACTCGACCTGACGTGACCTGATCTAATCTGAAATGAACTGACCTAAACTGACCTGACCTGACCAGATCTGGAATGGCCTGACCTTATCGGACCTGACCTGAACTGACC
>NW_017004286.1:0-201 GCF_001483705.2 Eufriesea mexicana | reverse complement strand
CGGCTACAGCACGCCAATTGAATCTTTCCTCCGCATTTATACAATAAGGTTGGCTCACCACGAAATTACTCGAAAATGTTAATAAAATTGTATTTTCCAGCCACATTCTATACCATTGCAATGTCTATAGCACGCAACAAGCATCCTCCCTCGTTACTTACGCAAGGAAGTCAGCTCACCAGGATATTAGTCGAAAATGTC
>NW_017004285.1:0-201 GCF_001483705.2 Eufriesea mexicana | reverse complement strand
CGTCTTGGAGATCTAGGTTTATGCTAGAAAAATATGTCTTTGCATTTCTGATAGACCAACATATTGATAATCCCAAGTATTCATTGAAAAGTGCAGTTAATTTTTGCACGAAGTTCAGTTCAAAGTGTTTGAAGGTTTATTTCAGATTCATGTTCAGATTATTTTGATGAATCTAAAGACCCTGTCCAGGTCTAGAAGACT
>NW_017004284.1:0-201 GCF_001483705.2 Eufriesea mexicana | reverse complement strand
CGAGATAAAACGCGTTAAAAATAATTTTACCGATGTAAATAGGGTAGTTCTTCTTTGCGTAGCCGAAGATTCGTCGTCGTAGGGTGTATTCATAGTATTCCCCATAAAATATATCAGGTTTACTCAAAACAGATTCCCTTTTCCATAGCCTAATTATGGAATATTTTCTTGGACAGTAATGTCATTTGAGTTGAAAATCTA
>NW_017004283.1:0-201 GCF_001483705.2 Eufriesea mexicana | reverse complement strand
TAGAATTGAATTTTTCAGCCACATTCTAATGCATTGAAATGGCTGCAACTCGCCAATAGAATCGTCCCTCCTTGTTTATGCAGGAAAGTTAGCTCACCACGATATTAGTCGAAAGTGTCAACAAAATTGAACTTTCCGGTCAGGTTCTATAGCATTGCGACGGCTATAGCACGCCAACAGAATCTTTCCTCCTTATTTATG
>NW_017004282.1:0-201 GCF_001483705.2 Eufriesea mexicana | reverse complement strand
GCATTGGCTATAGCACGCCAATAGGATATTTCTTCCTTAATTATGCAAAAATGTTAGCTCACCGCGATATTAGTCGAAAATGTCAATAAAATTCAATTTTCCAGCCAGGTTCTATATTATTGCAATGGCTATAGCACATCAATATGATATTTCTTCCTTATTTATGCAAGAAAGTTAGCTTACCACAATATTAATCGAAAA
>NW_017004281.1:0-201 GCF_001483705.2 Eufriesea mexicana | reverse complement strand
TCGAAAATGTCAATAAAATTGAACTTTACAGCCAGATTCTATAGCATTGCAATGGCAATAGCTGGAGAATAGAATCTTTCCTCCTTATTTACGAAAGAAAGTTAGCTCTCCACGATATTAGTCGAAACTTTCAATAACATTGAACTTTGCAGCCACATTCCAGAGCATTGCAGTGCCTATAGCATGCCAAGGGAATCTTTC
>NW_017004280.1:0-201 GCF_001483705.2 Eufriesea mexicana | reverse complement strand
TTCCCTGAAAATAAGTCTATTCAAAATCTATAACCTGTTGTAGCTTGGTGAATAGATCGCCAAGCGCCTCCAATCCAATGGCTTGTACAGCCATCTACTTGCAAGAGAATAGGCCTATTCAAAATCTGTAATCTGTTGTAGCTCGTTGAATAGGTTGCCTAACACATTCAACCAACGGCAAGTACGGCCAACTACTTGCCA
>NW_017004279.1:0-201 GCF_001483705.2 Eufriesea mexicana | reverse complement strand
TAGACCAATTCTGTGGCAAGTAGATGGCTGTTCTTGCCATTGGTTGAAGGCGATAGGCGACCAGTTCACCAAGCTATAACCGATTATAGATTTTGAATAGGCCTGTTCTCTGGCAAGTAGACGTCTGTACTTGCCATAGGATTGATGGCGTTATGCGATCTATTCACCAAGCGACAACAGGTTATAGATTTTGAATAGACC
>NW_017004278.1:0-201 GCF_001483705.2 Eufriesea mexicana | reverse complement strand
GAAAATATTAGAACACGGCAGAGCGCCGAAACACGCGGGTAGCAGCGTATGGCACAAAAGTATGCTATCAAACATCCTTACCTCACCTAACGTAACACAACGAAACGTAGCATAAGTCACAATAATGCGTCCAGACTGCTATTGCTGGCCTACACTGCACCAAGCAGAGCATGCTACAGCACTGTGGAACGCATAAATCGA
>NW_017004277.1:0-201 GCF_001483705.2 Eufriesea mexicana | reverse complement strand
GGTCACATCAGGTCATGTCAGGCCAGGCAAGGTTGGGGCTGGTCAGGTCAGGTCAGGACTGGTGAGGTTAGGTCAGGTCAGGTCAGGTTAGGTCAGGTCAGGTCATGCCAGGTCATCTCGGGTCAGGTCACGTCAGGGGAGGTCAGGTCAGGCCAGGCCAGGCCGGGCAAGGTCATATATGGTCAGGTCTGGTCAGATCAG
>NW_017004276.1:0-201 GCF_001483705.2 Eufriesea mexicana | reverse complement strand
TTGTACAAAATGAGTTGAAATATGTGAAAATGAGACTGATCAAATACAAGGTGTCCCAGCAACAGTAGTACAACCGAGGAGGGGGTGATTCTACATTACAAAACAAATCGAAAATAAAAAATAAAATTTTTTCGTTTGAAGTTTTGTTGTCGAATATACAGAGCTGATTTTCTCGACAGCGAAGCTTCGAATGAACAAATT
>NW_017004275.1:0-201 GCF_001483705.2 Eufriesea mexicana | reverse complement strand
TGCTTTCGTGCCGTACACTGTTACTCGGTGTATCTCTTTTATCTACCGCACTCCAATACATTCTGCTTGGCTCTGGGAAGGCCAGGAGCAGTGGTCGCAGCACATTGCATTGAGCTATGCTACGCATTGGTACGTTATGTTAGGTCAGGTTAGGATAGGAGATCTTCCACTTTTGTGCTATTCACAGCAATGCGGTTGATT
>NW_017004274.1:0-201 GCF_001483705.2 Eufriesea mexicana | reverse complement strand
TATGTTACGTTTGGGTGGTTAGTATATGATAGTCCAGACCTTTGTGCTATACACTGCTATCCGGGAACTCCTGGGCTCTACTACGTTTCAATACTGTCTGGTTGGATCTGTGTAGACCAGCAATAGTAGTCTCGGCATATTAGGTTGAGTTAGTTTACTTTCTGCTTGGTTAGGTTTGGTTAAGTTTGGTTAGTATGGCTT
>NW_017004273.1:0-201 GCF_001483705.2 Eufriesea mexicana | reverse complement strand
ACATACATCCATAGATATATCCATACAGACATCCGTGCATATATCCATACAACCATCCGTATATGCATCCATACATACGCCCTTCCATACACGCATCCATACATTCATACATATATCCGCTCATACATCCATCCATTTATCCATACATACGTCCATACATAGACCCATACATACATCCATACGTACATCTAAACATACATT
>NW_017004272.1:0-201 GCF_001483705.2 Eufriesea mexicana | reverse complement strand
GTACAACAAAGAAGTCGAAGATAACGACATTATACCTGACCTAACCTTACCAACGAAATCGTAGGCCATCACAGCACTGTGAGCCGAGACCACTACTGCTGTACCCACCAGAGCAAAGCAGAACATACTAGAGCACATTAGAGCGCAGAGGTCAACCGATGACCAGTGTACTGCACAAAAGTCATAACTACCCTATCCTAA
>NW_017004271.1:0-201 GCF_001483705.2 Eufriesea mexicana | reverse complement strand
CGGCCAGCAATAGTGGTCTCGACTCGTGAGGTTGAGCTATTCTGAGTTGGTTATTTTAGGATGAGTTGAGTTCGGTATTGGTAGGATCGACTTTCGTGTTAAACACTGAAGCTCGGTGGATTTTTGCGCACGCCGGAGCTCTGCTACATTCTGCTTCGCCCTGTGGAGGCCAGTAATGTTGGACGCGGCACGTTACGCTGA
>NW_017004270.1:0-201 GCF_001483705.2 Eufriesea mexicana | reverse complement strand
GTGGATAGATGTATGTATCGATGGGTGTATCGACGGGTACTTGTATTGATGGTTGGATTTATGGTTCGATGGATGTATTTATGGGTGGATGTATGGATGGATGGATGTATGTAAAGATGGGTTAATGGATGGATGTACGTATGGATGAATGGTTGGATGGATGGATGGATGTATGGATGGATTGAGGTATGGATGAACGGA
>NW_017004269.1:0-201 GCF_001483705.2 Eufriesea mexicana | reverse complement strand
TAGTATTACGGATTTTTGTATTCTATAATTTGAAGTAAAGAGCAGATTGTTTTCTTCAAATCAGCTCTTCACGGAATTTTCGTACACGCGTTCATTTCCCAAATTTCCCCAAATATCGTGCAAAAAGGTTTTTATCGATTTTTAACGCCTGAAATATTTACTTCATCCGGCATAGAGCGAATTTATTTTCGCAGCGGAATC
>NW_017004268.1:0-201 GCF_001483705.2 Eufriesea mexicana | reverse complement strand
ACCAACCAAACGTAACCTAACTCAACATAACGTGCCGCGACCACTACTACTGGCCACCCCATAGTCGAGCAGAGTATAGTAGAGCAATGAAGAGCCAGAAATCCAACGAAAGGCAGTGTATAGCGCAAAAGTCAAAGCTACCCGGTGCTAACCTAGCCAAACGTAACATAACTGAACATAACCTAACACAACATAAAGTGC
>NW_017004267.1:0-201 GCF_001483705.2 Eufriesea mexicana | reverse complement strand
AAAGCGCAGAAATCCACCGAATAGCAGTGTACAGCGCATAAGTTAAAGCTACCCTGACCAAACGTTGCCTGATCCTACCTAACCGAACGTAACGTGACTCAACGTGACGTGCAGAGGCCATTATTGCTGGCCTTCCCTGAGCCAAGCTGAAAGCATTAGAGCTGTGTAGGGCGGAGAAATCCACCTAGCAGCAGACTCTAG
>NW_017004266.1:0-201 GCF_001483705.2 Eufriesea mexicana | reverse complement strand
GCAAGAAAGCTTGCTCACCGCGATATTATTCAAAAATGTCAATAAAATTATATTTTCCAGACAGATTCTATAGCATTGCATTGCCTACAGCACGCCAATAGCATCTTTCCTCCTTATTTATGCAAGAAGGTTAACTCGCCACGATATTACTCGAAAATATCAATAACATTCAATTTTCCGGCCACATTCTACAGCATTGCA
>NW_017004265.1:0-201 GCF_001483705.2 Eufriesea mexicana | reverse complement strand
TATCGTGGTGAGCTATCTTTCTTGCATAGGCAAGGAGGAATGATCCATTTGGCGAGCTATAGCCATTGCAATGACAATGAATGTGGTTGGAAAATTCAATGTTAATGGCATTTACGACTAATATCGTGGTGAGCTAACATTCTTGCATAAATAAGGATGAAAGATTCAATTTGCGCGCTATAGCCGTTGCAATGCTATAGA
>NW_017004264.1:0-201 GCF_001483705.2 Eufriesea mexicana | reverse complement strand
CATACACCCATACATACACCCATACATTCATCCACACATTCATCCATACATACATCCTTACATGCAACCGTAAAAACATCCATACACACATCCATTCATCCATACATACATAAATCATACATCCATACATCCTTACAATCATACATACATACATCCATCCATCCGTCCATCCATACATCTATCTATCCACACATCTATATA
>NW_017004263.1:0-201 GCF_001483705.2 Eufriesea mexicana | reverse complement strand
TGATCCGTTCGTAGTGCTATAGCCATTACAATGCTGCGGAATCTGCCTGGAAAATTCAATTTTTTAGATATTTTCGACTAGTATCGTAGTGAGCTTTCTTTCGTGCATAAACAAGGAGGTAAGATTATATTGGAAAGCTATAACCATTGCAATGCTTTAGAATCGTCCTGGAAAATTCAATTTTATTGTCATTTTCCACTA
>NW_017004262.1:0-201 GCF_001483705.2 Eufriesea mexicana | reverse complement strand
TGCGAAACACAGCAATAGTGGTATCGGCTCGTTATGTTGATTTACGCTGCGTTTGGTTAGGTTTGGTTTAGTCAGGTTAGGTTGGCATAGCTGTGACTTTTGTGCTTCACACTGCAATGCGGCGGGTTTCTGCGATCCACTCTGCGCTGGTATATTCGGTTAGGCTCTGGGAGCCGAGAAATTGACGTCGTGGCACATTAT
>NW_017004261.1:0-201 GCF_001483705.2 Eufriesea mexicana | reverse complement strand
TCAGTAACATTTCTTTCTCCAGCCAGATTCTATAGCATTGAAATGCCTACAGCACACCAATAGTATCTTTCCGCCTTTCCTATGCAAGAAAGTTAGCTCACCACGATATTAGTCGAAAGTGTCAATAAAATAGAATTTTACAGCCAGATACTATAGAAATGCAATGGCTATAGCATGCCAATAGAATCTACCCTCCTTATT
>NW_017004260.1:0-201 GCF_001483705.2 Eufriesea mexicana | reverse complement strand
CTGACCTGACCTGACCTGACCTGTCCTGACCTTACCTGACCTGACCTGACCTGAACTGACCTGACCTGACCTGACCTAACCTGACCTGACCTGACTTGACCTGACCTGACCTGACCTAACCTAACCTGACCTGACCTGACCTGACCTAACCTAACCTGACCTGACCTAACCTGACCTAACCTAACCTAACCTAACCTAACC
>NW_017004259.1:0-201 GCF_001483705.2 Eufriesea mexicana | reverse complement strand
GCTACCTCACCACGATATTAGTGGAAAATGTCATTAAAATTGAATTTTCGAGGCAGATTCTATTGCACTGCAATGGCTATAGCGTGCCAGTACTGTATTCCCTCGTTATTTATGCAAGGATGCCAGCTCACCACGGTATTAGTCGAACATGTCAATAGAATTGAATTTTCCAGCCAGATTCTATATCATTGCAATGGCTAT
>NW_017004258.1:0-201 GCF_001483705.2 Eufriesea mexicana | reverse complement strand
GAGACCACTATTGCTGCCCTCCCCAGAGCCAAGCAAGACATACTAGGGCACGGTAGAGGGCAGGAATCCACCGAAGGATAACGTACAGCACAAAAGTTAAAGCTAACCAAATCAAACTTATCCCTACCCAAGCTAACAGAATGCAACCTGTCTCAACATAACTTGCCGAGACCACTATTGGTGGCCTTCCCAGAGACAAGC
>NW_017004257.1:0-201 GCF_001483705.2 Eufriesea mexicana | reverse complement strand
TATTGACATTTTCGACTAATATCGATGTGAGCAAGATTATCCTGATAAATAAAGAGGAAAGATTCTATTGGTTTGTTATAGCCATTGCAATAGAATCTGAATGAAATGTCAATTTTATAGACATTTTCGTCCAATACAGTGGTGAGCTTGCTTTTCTGCGTAAATAAGGAGGAAAGATTATATTGGGTTGCTATAGCCATT
>NW_017004256.1:0-201 GCF_001483705.2 Eufriesea mexicana | reverse complement strand
GTTGCAACCCGGATTGAGAACGTTATAGATCGATTAATCTTTTGTAATATATTTCGGAATGCTATTATATACAGCCTTGCTTTCATGTACCTATGCTTTTATATACGAGTTCTGCAACGAGGCTACGTCGGAAAATACAATAACTATGTATCGGTGGAGAAGAATAAGAACTGACCTCGTACAGTTTTCAGATGTGCTTAT
>NW_017004255.1:0-201 GCF_001483705.2 Eufriesea mexicana | reverse complement strand
AAAGGATCTCTCCTCCTTACTTATGCAAGGAACATAGGTCACCACGATATTAGTCGAAAATGATAATAATATTGAATTTTCCAGGACGAGTCTATAGCATTGCGATGCCCATAGCACGCCAATAGAATCTCTCCTCCATATTTATGCAAAAATGATAGCACACCAAGATGTAAGTCGAGAATGTCATTAAAATTGGTTTTT
>NW_017004254.1:0-201 GCF_001483705.2 Eufriesea mexicana | reverse complement strand
ATTGCACACCAATAGTATATTTCACGCTTTCTCATGCAAGAAAGATAGTTCACCACGATATCACTCGGAAATGTCAATAAAAATGAATTTTCCAACCAGATTCTATAGCAGTTCAGTGGCTATAGCACGCCAATATTGTCTTTTCTCATTATTTATGCGGGAAAGGTAGCTCACCACGATATCAGTCGAAAATGTCCATAA
>NW_017004253.1:0-201 GCF_001483705.2 Eufriesea mexicana | reverse complement strand
AAGCCATCCTATCCAAATCTAACAAATCGCAGAGTAATCGAACGTAACATAACTGAAAGTAATATGCCGCGATCACTATTGCTGGCCTCCGCAGGTACTAGCAGGGTGCAGTAGAGCGCAGTTTATCGCAGAAAGCCTCCAAGTAACAATGTATAGCACAAAAGTCGAAGATATCGTAACCTAATCAGACCCAAACTATCC
>NW_017004252.1:0-201 GCF_001483705.2 Eufriesea mexicana | reverse complement strand
TTCAATCCAATGGCAAGTACAGCCATCTACATGCCGGAGAATAGGTCTATTCAAAATCTATAATCTGTTACAGCTAGGTGTATAGATCGCCTAACGCCTACAATGCAATTGCAAGTACCGCCATCTACAAGCCTGAGGATCGGTCTATTCAAAATCTATAATCTGTTATAGCTTGGGGAATAGATCGCCAACCGCCTTCAA
>NW_017004251.1:0-201 GCF_001483705.2 Eufriesea mexicana | reverse complement strand
GATATCTTCGAATTTTGCGCTATGCACTGCAATGCGGTCGATTTCTACGCTCTACTGTGATGTGGCATATTCTGCATGGCTCTGCGGAGGCCAGCAATAGTCGTATCGGCACGGCAGGCTGAGTTAGGTTATGCTTGATTAGTTTAGGACAGTATAGGTCTGACTTTTGTCCTATACGCTCCTACTCGGAGGATTTATGCG
>NW_017004250.1:0-201 GCF_001483705.2 Eufriesea mexicana | reverse complement strand
CTGACACCCTTGCATTAATAAGGAGGAAAGATTCTACTGGTGAGCTATAGCCAATGCAATGCTTTATAATGTGGCTGAAAAATTTAATTTTATTGACATTTAAGACTAATTGCGTGGTGAGGTAGCTTTCGTGCATAGATAAGGAGGTAACATTCTATTGTCCAGCTATAGCCATTGCAATTCTATTGTATCTGGATGGAA
>NW_017004249.1:0-201 GCF_001483705.2 Eufriesea mexicana | reverse complement strand
TATTTTCCTGCCCAATTATATTCCAGTGCAATTGCTATAACACGCCAATAGAATCGTTCCCCCTTGTATATGCAAGAAAGTTAGTTCACCGCGATATTAGTTGAAAATGTCAAAAAAATTGAATTTTCCATCCTGATTCTGTAGCAATGCAATGTCTACAGCACGTCAATGGAATCTTTCCTCCTTATTTATGCAAGACTG
>NW_017004248.1:0-201 GCF_001483705.2 Eufriesea mexicana | reverse complement strand
GCGCCGAGGCCACGGTTGCTGGCCTGCACAGGGCCAAGCAGAACGTGTAAGAGGAGAGCAGATCGCAGAAACCCATAGAATCGAGGTGTGTAGCAAAGAAGTCAAAGCTATCCTTCCCCAACGTAATAAATCGTAGCGTAACCAAACATAACCTAACTGATCCTAACGTGCCGCGACCACTACTGCTAGCCTCCGCGGAGC
>NW_017004247.1:0-201 GCF_001483705.2 Eufriesea mexicana | reverse complement strand
AGGTGAGTTTAGGTTAGGTTTGATTAGGTTAGGTTAGGATTGGTTGGGTAGGGTTATGTTAGGCTCGTTTAAGCTAGGTTAACTATGTTTGGTTAGGACATGTTAGGTTTGTTTGTCTTTGTTATGTTAGGAAAAGTTTGGGTAAGTTGTGTTTGGTTATTTTAGGAAAGGAAAAGCGTGTGTAGATTAGGTTAGGATAGG
>NW_017004246.1:0-201 GCF_001483705.2 Eufriesea mexicana | reverse complement strand
CAGGCTAAGTTTGGTCAGGACATCTTTAACTGCTGTGCTGTACACTGCCATACTATGGATTTCAGCACTCTATTGTGCTATAGCATGTTCAGTTTGGCTCTGGGGAGGGCAAAAATAGCGGTCTCGCCACGTTAGGTTGAGTTATGTTCAGTTGGGTTATGTTACGGACGGTTAGGTTAGGTGAGGATACTTTTGACTTTA
>NW_017004245.1:0-201 GCF_001483705.2 Eufriesea mexicana | reverse complement strand
CAAGCTATAACAGACAATAGATTTTGATTAGACCTGTTCTCTGGCAAGTTGACGGCTGTACTTCCCATTGGAATGAAGGCGTTAGACGATCTATTCACAAAGATATTACAGTTTATAAGTTCTGAATAGACCTATTCTCTGGAAATTAGGTGGCTGTACTTGCCGTTGGATTGAAGGCGATAGGCGACGTATTCACCGGGC
>NW_017004244.1:0-201 GCF_001483705.2 Eufriesea mexicana | reverse complement strand
TTCTATCGTATCCGACCATCACCAAATGTAACATAACCAAACGTCGCATAACTCATCCTAACCCGACGAGACCGGTACTGCTGGCATCTACACGGCCACGCAGAATATACTAGAGCCCAGCATAGCACAGAAATCCGTCGCACTGCAGTGTAGAGCACAAAAGTCAAACGTACCCGGACATGACATGTCCTAACCAAACCT
>NW_017004243.1:0-201 GCF_001483705.2 Eufriesea mexicana | reverse complement strand
GTTTGGTTGGGATACCATTGACTTGCCTACCATTTACCGCCTTTCTATGTATTTCTGCGTCCTGCTCTTCTCTAATATGCCCTGGTTGGCGATGGAGATGAAAGAAATAATTGGCTGGGCACGTTACGTCGAGTCTGAGTACGTTTGGTCAGGTTATATCTATTAGAGTTACATCTGGATATCTTTGTCTTTTCCGCCGTA
>NW_017004242.1:0-201 GCF_001483705.2 Eufriesea mexicana | reverse complement strand
TACTACTTAAACAAACAACGTATTTGTGTTAAAATGTATTCGTAACTTACAAAAAGCTAATAATTTAATAAATTTATTGTTAGTAGCAAATTAAAATTGTCGACAACAAATACTTTGCAACGTATATTAACGATAAACGTCAAGAAAGTTAATAAATTATTAGTTATTACAGCGGAAAAGTAACTTTTAAAGGAATCGGTA
>NW_017004241.1:0-201 GCF_001483705.2 Eufriesea mexicana | reverse complement strand
AATGTCAGTAAAATTGAACTTTCCAGCAACATTCTGTAGCACTGCAATGCCTGTAGCACGCCATCAGAATCTTTCCTCGTTATTTATGCAATAAGGTGAGCTCACAACGATATTAGTCGGAAATGTCAATAAAATTGCATTTGCCATACAGACTCTATAGCGTTGCAATGGCAATGGCACGCCAATGGAATCTTTCCTCCT
>NW_017004240.1:0-201 GCF_001483705.2 Eufriesea mexicana | reverse complement strand
CGTTTGGTTCAGTTATGCTTGGCTAAGTTTGGGTGGGATAGCCTTGACTTTTGTGCTATACACAACTATCCGGTGGATTTCCGTGCTCTACTGTGCTCAAATATTCTCTGCTTGGTGCTGCGGAGTCCAGCATTAGCAGCCTCTGCGTGTTAGATTGTGTTATGCTGCATTTGGTTGAGGTTCGTTTGGATAGGCCAGGAC
>NW_017004239.1:0-201 GCF_001483705.2 Eufriesea mexicana | reverse complement strand
CTCTATTAGGTTAGGATAGCGCTGACCTTTGCGCTCAACACAGGTTCTCTGTAGACTTCTGCGGTCTGCTCTGTCCCATCACAATCCGCTGGTCTCTGGGGATACCAGCAACAGTGATCTCGGCTCGTTATGTTGCGATAGGCTGCGTTTGGTTGGGTTAGGGTATGTCAGGTTAGGTTGGTATATCTTCGACTTTTGCGC
>NW_017004238.1:0-201 GCF_001483705.2 Eufriesea mexicana | reverse complement strand
CTATCATCTGCTTGTCTCTGGGGAGGCCGGCAATAGGGGCGGTGGTAGGTTTGGTTCAGTTATGTCACGTTTTATTCGGGTAGGTTAGGTTAATTTCAGTTGGGGTGGCTTTGACTTTCGTGCTCATGCACTGCTACACGGTTGATATCTGCGCTCTGCGTTGCTTCACTATCATCCGCTTGTCCCTCCGGTGGATAGCAA
>NW_017004237.1:0-201 GCF_001483705.2 Eufriesea mexicana | reverse complement strand
TATTATAACTACTTTAATTAAAATCGTTTATATAGACATTATCTATATAGACATTACAAACCAGTAGTTCTAGTGTTAAATAATAATTATAAATTAATTTTTAGAAAAACAGAAGTATATACAACGTCATAAATCTATTATTATACTTTTTTATTTATTGTACCTTCAACATAACTGCACCCAAAATTATGCATGATCTAA
>NW_017004236.1:0-201 GCF_001483705.2 Eufriesea mexicana | reverse complement strand
TAATACCTTCAAATTTATCAACAGCGCTAAATCAACGACACATGACCTCGCGTATGCTACTATCCTTCCTGTAGATGCGATGCCAAGCTCTTAATTAAATAGAAAATATTCCTGTAGCGTCCTACGGTATCGAATCCTTTCGATTTCCAAGAACGCTTATCACGCGCCAATTTAATATTGCGTGAGTAGTTGAAATAATAA
>NW_017004235.1:0-201 GCF_001483705.2 Eufriesea mexicana | reverse complement strand
AATGTGTGTTTTTATGGATATATGCATGCATGTATGTATGGATGTATGTAAGGTTGCATGTGTTGATGTATGTATGGATGAATGTATGGGAGTATGTATGGACGTGTGTATGGATGGATGAGTGCGTGGGTGGATGGAATTATGGACGTATGGGTGTGTTGATTGATGGATGTATGGATGGATGCATGTATGAATGTATGT
>NW_017004234.1:0-201 GCF_001483705.2 Eufriesea mexicana | reverse complement strand
TGGATGTATGGATGGATGTTTGTATGGATGTATGGAGGTATGGATGTATGGACGGATGGATGGTTGGAAGGATGGATGGATGGATGTATGGATGGATTGGTGTATGGATCGTCGTATGTACGTATGTGTGGATGTATGTATATATATGTATGTATGTATGGGTGTGATCGATGTATCGATGGATGGAAGTACGGATGGTAG
>NW_017004233.1:0-201 GCF_001483705.2 Eufriesea mexicana | reverse complement strand
TATGCCAGAAGGATAGCTCACCACAATATTAGCCGGAAATGTCAGTAATATTGAGTTTTTCAGACACACTCTAAAGCATTGCAATGGCTATAGCTCGCCAATAGAATCATTCCTCCTTTTTTATGCAAGAAAGTTAGGACACCACAATATTAGTCGAAAATGTCAACAAAATTGTATTTTCCAGCCACAAACTATATCATT
>NW_017004232.1:0-201 GCF_001483705.2 Eufriesea mexicana | reverse complement strand
GCAATGCTACAGAATTTGACTGGAAAATTCAATTTTATTGACATTTTCGACTAATATCGTGGTAAGCTAATTTTCTTGCACAAATAAGGACGGCAGATTCTATTGCCGTACTATAGCCGTTGCAATGTTTCATAATCAGCCTGGAAAATTCAATTCTATTGACGTTTACGGCCAATTCAGTGGTCAGCTAATTTTGCAGCG
>NW_017004231.1:0-201 GCF_001483705.2 Eufriesea mexicana | reverse complement strand
TTCGACTAATATCGTGGTGGGCTATCTCTCTTACATAAATAAGCAGGATAGATCCTGTTGGCGAGCTATAGCCATTACAATGCTACAGAATCTAGCTGACAAATTCAATTTTATTGACATTTTCGAGTAATATCGCAGAGAGCAATCCCACTCGCCAAAATATGGGGGAAAGATTATATTGACATGCTGTAGCCACTGCAA
>NW_017004230.1:0-201 GCF_001483705.2 Eufriesea mexicana | reverse complement strand
TGTCATATACACTGCAATATGGTAGGTTACTGCGCTCCACTGTGGGCTAGCATATTCTGCTTGACTCTGTGGTGGCTAGTAATAGTGGTCTCGACACATTATTTTGAGTTTGGCTCCTCTCGGTTACGTTACGAATGACTAATTTGGCATAGGTTAACTTGGACTGTCGCGCTATGCGCTGCATTTCTATGTATCTCTGCG
>NW_017004229.1:0-201 GCF_001483705.2 Eufriesea mexicana | reverse complement strand
AGATGTTACTTGGGTGTGTAATTCGACGTGAGTGTGGTTAGGTGGTCTGGTGCTGCTTCGAGCAGACTTGGGTTAGGCTTAGGTGCTTGGTATGAGGGATGGGTCTGGTGGTAGGGTGTTTTTGATCTTTGTTAATATACCATGTTATCACTGTACCTGATTTTAATACTAATCTTAGTTTTTATTTCAATTTCAATCTTA
>NW_017004228.1:0-201 GCF_001483705.2 Eufriesea mexicana | reverse complement strand
CTTTTCTCATTTTTCTTATTTGCCTTTTTCTATTGGTCTGCGATGAGAAATTTAGGGTTGCATCAAGACAGGAGATTATCATCCCGACGCAGGATATTTGACACCAAAATTGCTCTTGGAGAACCTTCATAACCACGGAGCACTGTTTAAGGGTGGTTTGAAGCTGTCATTTCGCTTTTTGACAGTACCAAGTAGTAGATA
>NW_017004227.1:0-201 GCF_001483705.2 Eufriesea mexicana | reverse complement strand
CATACATCCAAGCATACATCCATACATACATCCACACAAATATCCATACATACATTCATACACACTTACACTTATGTATCCGTACATATGTACCACAATACACACATCCTTCCATATATCCTGCCATCCACACATACATCCACCAATACATCCATCCATCCATACATCCATCCATCCATACATCCATACATATATACATCC
>NW_017004226.1:0-201 GCF_001483705.2 Eufriesea mexicana | reverse complement strand
GTCCAAGGTTAATCTAATATTAGGAGACTTGCTATAGGTCTGGAAGATACATTTTGAAAGAAATGAAGATGTGTAGGTGTTGAGGTATAGCTGATAAAGGATTAATCGTGATTATGTGAGTTGGAGACTATATTTGGTGAATTAATGAGGGTTGTTGTTTAAGTCCAAGGTTAATCTAATATTAGGAGACTTGCTATAGGT
>NW_017004225.1:0-201 GCF_001483705.2 Eufriesea mexicana | reverse complement strand
TTTCTGTTATCCACTGTGCTCTACTGCATTCTGCTTGGTTCAGTGGAGGCCAGAAGCAGCGGTTGCGGCACGTAATTTTGGGATATGCTGTGTTCGATTGGGTTAGATTAGATCTTGTTAGGTTAGGATATCTTCGACTTTTGCGCTGTACACTGCAATGCGGTGGATTTATGAACACTACTGTGCTCTAGTACATTCTGC
>NW_017004224.1:0-201 GCF_001483705.2 Eufriesea mexicana | reverse complement strand
TCCAAAAATGTTAACGAAACGTTGCAATTTTTTTTTCTAATTTTATTTAGTTATTTTTAAAAAGCATCGCTTTTCCACGTGCTTTTTTGGTAGAAATTTCCTGCAAAAATATACTGCAAGTCTTCTTTTGAACCAAAGTTAAATAAAAATATCCCATTATGAGAGATTACAATATTACACATAGGCGTATATTTGGAAAAA
>NW_017004223.1:0-201 GCF_001483705.2 Eufriesea mexicana | reverse complement strand
CTCTACATAACCAGTCGAGGCCACTATTGCCGGTCTCTCCAGACGAAGCAGAGCATATTAGAAAACACTAGGCCGCACAATTCCACCGAGTAACTGTGTATAGCACGAAAGTCGATGCTACAGTAGCCTATCTTAGAAAAGCCTAACATAACCAGACGCATCTGAACACAACATAATGGGCCGCGACAACTGCTGCCGGCA
>NW_017004222.1:0-201 GCF_001483705.2 Eufriesea mexicana | reverse complement strand
TCCACCTATAAATACATCCATCGATCCATACATCCTTCCGTCCATACTGCCATCCATCCATACCTCCATCGATCCACACATCTATCTATCCATACATCCATACATATATACATCCGTACATAACTACATCCGTACAAGCATACGTTCGTACATCCATACATTCACACTTCCATACATCCATAAATCCATCCAAACTTTCAA
>NW_017004221.1:0-201 GCF_001483705.2 Eufriesea mexicana | reverse complement strand
ACAGTTCAGTCTAAGGCAGTCAAAGATGTGAGTTTGTTGTATAACAATCGTATATTTATTATAGAATTATAAATTACACACGCATTATATCATAATTGTTCACTCTCACGCTTCTTATATCAAACTGAACTTCCTTATAACATATCGACTCTGATCCATAGCAACTGCATAACACCACGCATTCTAGATCTTCCACTCGCA
>NW_017004220.1:0-201 GCF_001483705.2 Eufriesea mexicana | reverse complement strand
ATGTGCTGTTGGCTAGCGTTAGGTTCGCGTAGCTTTGACTTTTCTGATATACACTGCGATTCTTCGGACTTCTGGGATCTACTCTCCAGTAATATGTTCTGCTTGACCCTGGCGGGGCCAGCAATAGCGGTCGCCACGCATTAGGTTGATTTAGGTTACGTTTGGTTGTGTTAGGATTGGTTGGGTTAGGAGAGGGTAGCT
>NW_017004219.1:0-201 GCF_001483705.2 Eufriesea mexicana | reverse complement strand
ATTCTATAGCATTGCAATGGCTATAGCACGCCAAAGGGAACTTTCCTCCATACTTATGCAAGGGAGATAGCTCACCACGATATTAGTCGAAAATGTCTATAAAATCTATACTGCCAGGCACATTCCATATCATTTCAATGGATATAGCACGCCAAAAGGATCCTTCCTCAATACTTATGCAAGGAAGCTAGCTCACCACGA
>NW_017004218.1:0-201 GCF_001483705.2 Eufriesea mexicana | reverse complement strand
ATTTTGTTGAATAAATAAGCAGGAAATATCCTATGGGCACTCTATAGCCATTTCAGTAGTATGCATTCTGACTGGAAAATTCAACCTTATTGACATTCTCGATTAATAACGCTTTGAGGTAATTTTGTTGCATAAATGAGGAGGAAAGGTTCCATTCGCTTGTTATAGCCATTGCGATGCTACAGAATCTGACAGAAAATT
>NW_017004217.1:0-201 GCF_001483705.2 Eufriesea mexicana | reverse complement strand
GACGATCTATTCACCAAGGAATAAAACGTTATAGATTTTGAATAGACTTATTCCCTGGCAACCTGGTGGCTGTAAACGCCATTGGATTGAAGGCGTTAGGCGATCTATTCACAGAGCTATATACAGGCTACAGATTTACAATAGAACAATTCTCTGGCAAGCAGATGGCTGTACCTGCCATTGGATTGAAGGCGTTAGGCG
>NW_017004216.1:0-201 GCF_001483705.2 Eufriesea mexicana | reverse complement strand
CAAGGAGGAAAGATACTATTGGCATACCAATAGACTCTGCAATGCCATAGAATATGGCTGGAAAGTTCAATACTATTTACAGTTTCGACTATTATCGTGGTGATCTATTTTTCTTGCCTAAATGAGCAGGGTAGATAAAATTGGCGTGCTGTAGACCTGGCTATTATATATAGTGTGGTTGAAAAATTCAATTTTATTGAC
>NW_017004215.1:0-201 GCF_001483705.2 Eufriesea mexicana | reverse complement strand
TATGCATTGCATGCTATAGAATCCGCCTGGTAAATAAAATTTTATTGACACTTTCGAATAATATCGTGGATACCTAACTTCCTTGAATAAGTAAGGGGGAAAGATACTATTGGCGTGCTATAGCCTTTTCAATGATATGGAATGTGGACGAAAAATTCAAATTTATTGACATTTTCGACTAATATCATGTTGAGCTATCTT
>NW_017004214.1:0-201 GCF_001483705.2 Eufriesea mexicana | reverse complement strand
TCAATAAAATTGAATGTGGCAGTCAGATTCTATAGCATTGCGACGGCTGTAGCATGCCAATAGGATCTTTTCTTCTTATTTATGCAACAAAATAATCTCACCACGATATTAGTCGAAAATGTCAATAAAATTGAATTCTCCAGTCAGATTCTGAAGCATTGCAATGGCTATAGCATGCCAATAGAATCTTATCTCCTTATT
>NW_017004213.1:0-201 GCF_001483705.2 Eufriesea mexicana | reverse complement strand
AGCTATAGAATCTTCCTGGAAAATTCAATTTTATTGACATTCTGCACTAATATCGTAGTGAGACAGCTTTATTGCATAAATAAGGTGGAAAGATTCAATTGGCGTGCTATAGCCGTCGCATTGTTGTAGAATCTGGCCGGAAAGTTCAATTTTATTGACATTTTCTTCTAATATCGCGGTGAGTTAACTTTTTTGCAGAAA
>NW_017004212.1:0-201 GCF_001483705.2 Eufriesea mexicana | reverse complement strand
TTCTACTCTACACTGTTAAATGAAAAAATCCGAATCCAAAAGCCTAATTTCGAAGATAGAATCGCAAAAAGTCAATTGCGCAGTACGATCTGACAGCCAATGACACATTCAGCACTATTTTTGGAAAACGCATGCACGAAACCGAAAAAAAGTATCCAATGCCGTTAAGGAAATATTCATTCTACACGGATAAATGGAAAA
>NW_017004211.1:0-201 GCF_001483705.2 Eufriesea mexicana | reverse complement strand
CTGTGATCTAATATGCTCTGCTTTGCTCTGTGGAGTCCAGAAACAGTGTCCGCGGCGCGTTATGTCGAATTGTGTGACGTTTGACAAGGTTAGGATAGTTTGCGTTACGAGATAACATCTCCGGCTTTTGTGCCGTTAACAGAAGTGGGGAGGATTTCTGCGCCCTGCTGTTCCCTAGTACGATCTGCTTGGCTCTGGCCA
>NW_017004210.1:0-201 GCF_001483705.2 Eufriesea mexicana | reverse complement strand
TACACGTATGCATACATCCATACATACATCCGTTCAGACATCCACCCACACATCTATTCATCCATACACCCACCTATCCATTCATTCGTCCATACATCTATCCATCCACCCACCCATCCATCCGTCCGTTAATACAATCATCCGTGCAGCCAACCATCCTTTCATCCATACATGCATCCATCCGTGCGTCGAACCACACAT
>NW_017004209.1:0-201 GCF_001483705.2 Eufriesea mexicana | reverse complement strand
CAGCCGCACATCCATCCATCCACACATACATAAATCCTATCATCCGTACTTCCATCCATAGATGCTTCCATCCATCCACACATCCATAGATATATACATACGTACATCCATACATACGTAAATCCGTTGATCCATACCTCAATCCTTCCATTCCTCCATCCATCCATGCAGCCCGCCGTCCATACATCCATGCATCCATAC
>NW_017004208.1:0-201 GCF_001483705.2 Eufriesea mexicana | reverse complement strand
AAACACGATTTTATGGACATTGTCGCCTACTATCGTGGTCATCTATCTTTCTTGCATATAGGATGAGGAAAGGTTCTCCTGGCGTACTATAGTCATGGCAGTCCTATAGAATCTGGCTGGAAAATTCAATTTTATTGCCATTTCGATTAATATTGTGGTAAGCTAACTTTCTTGCATAAATAAGGAAGAAATATCATATTG
>NW_017004207.1:0-201 GCF_001483705.2 Eufriesea mexicana | reverse complement strand
TGGACCGCAGCGACACCTGTTTCAGGTGTGGCGCAGCGGGCCACCGTGCCGGTGGGTGCAGTGTGCCTGAACACAGGTGCCCGGTTTGCGCCGGGCTCGGCCGCCCCTCTAACCACCGGCTGGGCTGTAAGGCGTGCCGCCCGCCAAAGGCAAAACGCGCGGCTCGCCAGGTGCCTGCAGGCACCGCGTCCGCCTCGGAGC
>NW_017004206.1:0-201 GCF_001483705.2 Eufriesea mexicana | reverse complement strand
GGTGTGTTTCAGTTTTTCAACAAAAGCTCCATTCTAGCAAAAAAGAAACGACCACTAGTGAAGCAGCTTAGGATTATCTAATTATTGAGCTCATTCGTGAATATCAGCCCTAAGTTGTTGTTCTCATACGTCTACTGTAATGCATTCTTTAAGGATCGATGAGACGAGTGTGTACGTATTTGTATAAAGGATTGTGTATGA
>NW_017004205.1:0-201 GCF_001483705.2 Eufriesea mexicana | reverse complement strand
ATGGCAAGTAGAGCCATCTACTTGCCAGAGAATATGTCTACTCAAAATATATAATCTGTTATATCTTGGTGAATAGAACGCCTAGCGCATCCAACCAATGGCAAGTACAGCCATCAACATGCCAGAGAATAGGTCTAATCAAAATCTATAACCTGTTTAGCTTGGTTAATAGGCCGCCTAACGTATGCAACCAATGGCAAG
>NW_017004204.1:0-201 GCF_001483705.2 Eufriesea mexicana | reverse complement strand
GGTCAGGTCAGGTCAGTCAGGTCAGGTCAGGTCAGTCAGGACATGTCAGGTCAGGTAAGGACGGTTAAATTCAGGGCAGGTCAGGTCAGGTCAGGTTTGGTCAGCTCAGGTCAGATCAGGCAGGTCAGGTCACGTCAAGTCAGGTCAGGTCAAGACAGGTCAGGTCAGGTCAGGTCAGCCCAGGTCATGTCTGGCCAGGTC
>NW_017004203.1:0-201 GCF_001483705.2 Eufriesea mexicana | reverse complement strand
GATGTTTGTATGCATGAATGTATGAGTGAACGTATGTATCGATGTATGGATGTATGGATGTATCGATGTAGAGGAGATCGAATGCATGGACTTTCAGATGTATGGATGTATGTATGTATATACGTAGGTTTGTATGATTGGGTGGATGTACGTATTGATGTATGTATGGATGGATGGATGTATAGATGGATGTGTGTATGG
>NW_017004202.1:0-201 GCF_001483705.2 Eufriesea mexicana | reverse complement strand
TATGCAGGAAAATCAGCTCACCACGATATTAGTCGAAAATGGAAATGAAATTGAATTTTCCAGACAGATTCTACAGCATTGCAATGGTTATAGTAGACCAATAGAGTTCTACCTCCTTACGTATACAAGGGAGATAGATCACCACGAAATTAGTCGAAAATGTCAATAAAATAGAATTTTCCAGCCAGATTCTATAGCATT
>NW_017004201.1:0-201 GCF_001483705.2 Eufriesea mexicana | reverse complement strand
GAAGATCAGAATAATTTTATCGATTATCACTGATAAGTGTAAGATTACAACTGGTGTTTCGAAAGTGTTTCTGACGGTGTTTCCTTTTTATTCTTCCCAACACACAGAAGAGAGTAGCACTTTTTTAATAACAGGGTGGAAAAGAGGAACGAGACAAGAAATAAGCAGAGATAGAGACAGAGAAAGTGCCGGGGAAAGAAA
>NW_017004200.1:0-201 GCF_001483705.2 Eufriesea mexicana | reverse complement strand
GCAATGCAATGCCTATGACAAACCAATGGTATCCTTTCTCCTTATTTGCACAGAAAAGTGTGCCCACTGCGATAGAGGCCGGAAATGTCAATAAATTTGAACTTCACGGTCAGATACTATTGCAATTGAATGGCTATTGCAAACCAATAGAGTCTCTTCTCCTCATTTATGCAGTGAGCTTGCTCACCACGATATAAGTCG
>NW_017004199.1:0-201 GCF_001483705.2 Eufriesea mexicana | reverse complement strand
CTCAGTGCTATAAAATCTGGCTGGAAAATTCAATTTTATTGACTTTTTTGACTAATATCGTGGCTAGCTAACATACTTGCATATATAAACAGGACAGGTAGTATTGGCGTGCTATTGCCATTGCAAACCTATACAATCTGGAAGGAAAATTCAATTTTATTGACATTTTCCTATAATATCGTGGTGAGCTAGCTTTCTTGC
>NW_017004198.1:0-201 GCF_001483705.2 Eufriesea mexicana | reverse complement strand
GATTGTGGAATGATGAATGTATGCATGGATGTATGTATGGATATATGTATGGATGTATGTATGTATGTATATATGGATGACTGTATGGGTGTATGTATGGATGTATGTATTGATGTATGAATGCATGTATGGATGGACGGATGCATGGACGTATGGTTGTATGTATGTATGTATGTATGGATGTATGGATGGATAGGTGTA
>NW_017004197.1:0-201 GCF_001483705.2 Eufriesea mexicana | reverse complement strand
ATGATTCTATTGGCGTGCTATAGCCTTTGCAATGCTATAGAATCAGGCTGGAAAGCTCAATTACATTGACAGCTTCGACTAATATCGTGGTGAGCTAACCTTATGGCATAAATAAGGAGGAAGGGTTCAATTGGCGTGATATAGCCGTCGCAATGCTTTAGAATCTGGCTGGAGAGTTCAATTTTGTTGACATTTTCGACT
>NW_017004196.1:0-201 GCF_001483705.2 Eufriesea mexicana | reverse complement strand
ATATTTGTCCAAAATGTCAATAAAATTGACATTTGCAGTCAGATTCTATTGCAATGCAATGGCTATTGCAAGCCAACGTTATCTCTCCCCCTTATTTACGCATAAAATGTTGCCTACCACTATAATAGTCGTAAATTTCAATAATATTGAAGTTTTCAGTCAGATCCAGGTGCAATTCAATGGCTATTGCAAACCAATAGG
>NW_017004195.1:0-201 GCF_001483705.2 Eufriesea mexicana | reverse complement strand
CCGTGCCGAGACCATTATTACTGGCTTCCCCAGAGATAAGCAGAACGTACTAGTGCACTGTAGTGCGTAGAGGCTCACCGTATAGAAGTTACACAAAGAAAGTCAAATTCATCCAATCCAAAACCAAGCTAACGTGGCGTAACCAAACGTAACCAAACTCAACCTATCTGGCCGAGACAACTATCACTGGCCACCCGAAGG
>NW_017004194.1:0-201 GCF_001483705.2 Eufriesea mexicana | reverse complement strand
AATCAACCTAACGTGCCGAGACATACAATGCTGAACTTCCCAGTGGCAAGCAGAGCATGTTAGTGCGTAGTAGGGCGCTGATATACATAGAATCGAAGTGGATGGCACAAAAGTAAAAGCTATACTTTCCTCACCCAGCCAAACGTAACATAACCAAACCTAATATAAGTGAACTTAACGTGCCAAGGTTACTACAGCTGC
>NW_017004193.1:0-201 GCF_001483705.2 Eufriesea mexicana | reverse complement strand
GTGCTGTGGTCGCGTCACGTTGCTCTGTGGTATGCCACGCTTGGTTATGTTAGGCTATATCTGGTTGGATAGGATATCTTCGAGTTTTGTGCTATTCGTATGAGTTATGTTACGTTCGGTTCTGCTCCGTTTGGTCAGGTTTGGATAATGTAGCCTTGACCCTTGTGCTATACATAGTTATTTGGTGGATTTCTGCTTTCT
>NW_017004192.1:0-201 GCF_001483705.2 Eufriesea mexicana | reverse complement strand
GCGCCCTTCGTTGCTCTACTATAACCGACTCGTCCTTGGGGATGCCAGAAATGCCTGTCACGGAACGAGGGTTTGATTTATGTTTCGTAAGGTTAGGTTAGGCCAGGTTATGCTTGGTCACGGTGGATTTGACTTTTTTGCTATACACTGCTATTCAGCGAACGTCTGCGCTCTACTGTGCTCCAATATGTTATGCTTGGC
>NW_017004191.1:0-201 GCF_001483705.2 Eufriesea mexicana | reverse complement strand
GAATGAGTCTATTCAAAATCTATAAGCTGTCACAGCTTGGCGATTAGGTCGACTAACGCCTTCCATCCAATGGCAAGTGCCGCCATCTACTTGCAAGAGAATATGTCTATTCAAAATCTGATACCGGTTATTGCTTGCTGCATAGATCGCCTAACGCCCTCAATCCAATGGCAAGTACAGCCATCTACTTGCCAGAGATTA
>NW_017004190.1:0-201 GCF_001483705.2 Eufriesea mexicana | reverse complement strand
TAACGTAACCTGCCGCGACTAATATCGCTGCCCCCCCCCCCCAGGGTCTAGCAGATTATAGTCTACAGTAGATGGCAAGTTCCACCGAATAACTGCGTATAGCACGAAAGCCATAGCTACCCTTACCAAACATACCCCGACCTAACCTAACCAAACGTAACATAACTCAACCCGACGTGCCACGAGCACCATTTCTCTCAT
>NW_017004189.1:0-201 GCF_001483705.2 Eufriesea mexicana | reverse complement strand
TTGGCCGATTCCAAGAAATGACGTCATTTCCAAGAATTCTGAGACAATAGTTTTGGAGACTCGCCGAGAAAAAATTGCTCGATTTCACGATTTTATATCAGGAGAGCATAACATGACAGGGGGTCGCTCGCCGACCGTTTCCAAGAAATGACGTCACTTCCAAGAATTCAGTGGTGAATATTGCTCTTGTCTGGTGTAAAA
>NW_017004188.1:0-201 GCF_001483705.2 Eufriesea mexicana | reverse complement strand
ACGTTTGGTTAGGTTTGGTTATGTTGGGTCTGGTTTGGATAGCTATGATTTTTGTGCTGATCATCGATATTCTATGGGCCTCTGCGCTCTAATGAGCTCCATCGTAATCTGCTTGTCCGTGGAGATGCCACCAATGGTGGTCGCGGCTCGTTAGGCAGCGTTATGGTACATTTGGGTAGGTCAGGTTGGGTTAAGTTTGGT
>NW_017004187.1:0-201 GCF_001483705.2 Eufriesea mexicana | reverse complement strand
CCTTTTGTCCTGCTATAGCCATTGCAATGCGGCAGAATCTGGCTGGAAAGTTCTATTTTATTATCATTTTCGTATAATATCATGGTGAGCCAACTTCATTGCATAAGTATGGAGGAAAGAGCCTTTTGGCGTGCTGTGGCCATTGCAATGCTGTAGAATATGCCTGGAAAGTTCAATTCTATTGACATTTTCGACTAATAT
>NW_017004186.1:0-201 GCF_001483705.2 Eufriesea mexicana | reverse complement strand
GCAGAAAGCTCAAATTCGTGGGATGTATAGCGCAAGCTGTGCTTTATCGCCCACGTGCGAAAAACTCTCGATCACGTGACATGTCATTTTTTGTTCCCGCAAAAGCGGTCTCCCGGTTGCCGAACGAATCTCCAGAGTCGCCCAAAATCCATGCCGTCGCGAAAGCCCGATTTAACCACGAACTCACGTTAAGCTCCCTTT
>NW_017004185.1:0-201 GCF_001483705.2 Eufriesea mexicana | reverse complement strand
GCCTTCAATCCAATGGCAGGTACAGCCATATGCTAGCCAGAGAATAGGCATATTCAAAATCTTAAGTCTGTTATAGCTTGGTGAATAGGTCGCATAACGCGTTCAACCAATGACAAATACAGCCATCTACTTGACAGGGCATACGTCTATTCGAAATCTATAACCTGTTATAGCTTGGTGAATAGATCGCCTAACGCCGAC
>NW_017004184.1:0-201 GCF_001483705.2 Eufriesea mexicana | reverse complement strand
GTATGGATGTATGGGTATATGAATGGATGGATGTATGGGTGGATGTATGTATGGATGTAAGAAAGAATGTATGCATGCGTGTATGGATGTATGGATGTATGGATGTATGCATGTATGGATGTATGGGTGTATGAATGTATGTGTGGATGTATGTATGTATGGCTACATGGATCGATGGATGTATGGATGGGTGGACGTATG
>NW_017004183.1:0-201 GCF_001483705.2 Eufriesea mexicana | reverse complement strand
TCTCCCAAGGGCCAAGCAGAATGTACTAGAGCTCGGTAGAGCGCAGAAATCCGCCGCAATCCGCCGCAATCCGATGCATAGCACAGAAGACGTACATGCCCTAGCCTAACCTGGCCCAACCTAAGCCAACCAAGCGTTGCATACCTCAAAGCAACATGCCGCGACCACTACTCCTTGGCTCCCGAGAGCCAAGCAGAATCT
>NW_017004182.1:0-201 GCF_001483705.2 Eufriesea mexicana | reverse complement strand
ACTTTATTGAGATTTTCGTCTAATACCGTGGTGAGCTAATTTTGTTGCGTAAATAAGGAGGAACGACTCTATTGGCATGCTATAGTCATTTCAGGGCTATAGAATCTGACTGGAAAATACAATTTTATTGAGATTTTTGTCTAATACCGTGGTGAGCTGATTTTGTTGCATAAATAAGGAGGAATGATTCTATTGGTATGC
>NW_017004181.1:0-201 GCF_001483705.2 Eufriesea mexicana | reverse complement strand
TACATACATCCATACATCCATCCATCCATACATCCATCCACTAATCCATCCATCCACTCATACGTCCATTCAAATATACATCCATACTTCCACACATCCGTATATCCGTACATACATACATCCTTACACTCGTACATGCATACATCCATACATCCATACATCCATCCATACATACATCCCTCCATCCATACATCCATACAT
>NW_017004180.1:0-201 GCF_001483705.2 Eufriesea mexicana | reverse complement strand
GCCAGAGCATTAGTCTATTCAAAATATATATGCTGCCATAGCTTGGTGATTAGATCGCCTATCACCGCCTATCCAATGGCAAGAACTGCCATCTACTTGCCAAAGAATATGTCTATGCAAAATCTGTAATCTGATATTGCTTGGTGAACAGATCGCCTAACGCGTTGAATCCAATGGCAAGTACATCCACCTGCTTGGCAG
>NW_017004179.1:0-201 GCF_001483705.2 Eufriesea mexicana | reverse complement strand
AGAAAGCTCACCACGATAATAGTCGAAACTGTCAATAATATTGAACTTTCCAGCAAGATTCTGAAGCATTGCGAAGCCTATAGCACGCCAATAGAATCTTTCCTCCTTATTTATGCGGGAGAGTTTACTCGCCACGACATTAGCCGAAAATGTCAATAAAATTGAATTTTCCATCCAGATTCTATGGCATTGCAATGTCTA
>NW_017004178.1:0-201 GCF_001483705.2 Eufriesea mexicana | reverse complement strand
CAGTCCAAACCTGACCAAACGAAACGTAACCGAACGTAGCATAACTATATATGACGTGCCCAGGCCAGAATTTGTGGCCCCTCATGGGCCAAGCAGAGCATACTAGGGCCATGTAGAGCGCTGAAATCCTCCGAATATCAGTGTATAGGGTAAAGGTCGTAGCTACCTCTTCCTGGCGTAGCCAAACGTAATATTACCAAA
>NW_017004177.1:0-201 GCF_001483705.2 Eufriesea mexicana | reverse complement strand
GAAGTATCGAAAAGAAAATTGGATGTTCAAAAGAATATACTGTGGACTCGCAGTGGTTCTCAAACCCTGTTTTTCGTACAGCAATCAATTGAGGTGTGATGAAATCGTTGACACAGAGTCAAAAATTATTTATAAACCTTTTTCTTTTTCGAAAAATTTTTTATCAAAGAGATTTTTATTAATTAAACAGTAGGACAATGT
>NW_017004176.1:0-201 GCF_001483705.2 Eufriesea mexicana | reverse complement strand
ATGGAATAAAAAATTTCCCAAAATCCAAGGTATATTCATTTTAAATAACCATCTACGTGACTGGTGGCGAAATTTTTGCGCTTGATGTGTCAGAATTCATACAAAACCTAGCTTAACCACTTGCGGTGCAAAGAAATGCCAGAACAGTCGAGTGCAAATCACTTCAGGGTGCAAATAATATCACTGGCTTCACTGTCACTT
>NW_017004175.1:0-201 GCF_001483705.2 Eufriesea mexicana | reverse complement strand
AGCTATAAAAGATTTTAGATCTTGAGTAGGCCTATTCTCTGGCAGGTAGATGGCTGTACTTGCAATTCGATTGAAGTCGTTAGGCTACCTATTCACCAAGCTATAACAGACTATAGATTCTGAATAGGCCTATTCTCGGGCAAGTAGATGGCTGTACTTGGCATTGGATTGAAGGCATTATGCGATGTATTCACCAAGCGA
>NW_017004174.1:0-201 GCF_001483705.2 Eufriesea mexicana | reverse complement strand
GATGGATGAGTGTATGGGTGAATGGAATTATGGATGTATGGTTGTGTGGATGTATGGTCGTATTTATGGATGCATTTATGGGTGGGTGTTTGTGTGAATGTATGGATGTATGCATGTATGGATATTCGAATGTATGGATGTATTTGAGTTATGTATGTATGGATTTATTGATGTACGCAAGTATGGATGTACGGATGCATG
>NW_017004173.1:0-201 GCF_001483705.2 Eufriesea mexicana | reverse complement strand
CAGTGTGCAGTAGAGTTATGTGGATCGTAGATATCGTCCGAATAGCGGCGTATAGCACAAGAGATGATGCTACACTCTCCTAACATGACCAACCGTAACACAACCAAACGTATCCTAACACAGCCTATCTTGCGATTGCCACTTTTGCTGGCCTCCCCAGAGCCGAGCGGGGTATAGTAGAACACAGTAGAGCGGGAAATC
>NW_017004172.1:0-201 GCF_001483705.2 Eufriesea mexicana | reverse complement strand
GGAAAATTCAATGTTATTGACATTTTCGACGAATATCGTGGTGAGCTAGCTTTATTGCATAAAAAAGGAGGAAAGATACGATTGACGTGGTATAGCCGTCGCAGTGCTATAGAATCTGGCTGGAAATATTAATTTTAGTGACATTTTCGACTTATATTGTGGTGAGTTAACTTTTTTGCATAAATAAGGAAGAAGGATTCT
>NW_017004171.1:0-201 GCF_001483705.2 Eufriesea mexicana | reverse complement strand
GAAAAACCATGGAAGCAATAAAACAAAAAATGAATTTTGAAATTATTGGGGAAAGTTGGAACAGTTTTGAGTATGTAAATGGATCAGAGTAATGGAAAAATCCATATGTATTTAAGAAACTATACAGAAAAATTGTTAGAATTCTAAGGAATAAGGGAACGGAATGCTACATCAACCTCAGTGGATGTAAGGAACAGCAGA
>NW_017004170.1:0-201 GCF_001483705.2 Eufriesea mexicana | reverse complement strand
TATGGATGTATGTATGGATGAATGTATTGTTGTATGGAAGGATGTATGTATTGATGTCTCTATTGATGCATGGATGGATGGGTGGATGGGTGGATGGATGTATGGATGCACGGATGTATGATTGGATTGAGATATGGCTGGATGGATGTATTTATGGGTGGATGTATGGAAGTATGAATGTATGGACGTATGGTTGTACGA
>NW_017004169.1:0-201 GCF_001483705.2 Eufriesea mexicana | reverse complement strand
TTGTTTGTGTGGATGGATGTATGGATGGATTGAGGAATGGATGGACGGATGTACGGATGAATGTATGTATCGATGTATATATGTATGGATGTATGGGTTTATGGATGAACGAATGTTTGGATGTGCGGATGCATGGACGTATGGGTGTGTGCGTGGATGAATGTATGGTTGGATGTACGAAAGAGCGGATGAATGTATGGA
>NW_017004168.1:0-201 GCF_001483705.2 Eufriesea mexicana | reverse complement strand
TGGGGGTAGATGATGATGGAAGAAGAGAATCAATGGGGTTTCTCGATATTTGGATTATACGAAGAATATTCGTGTTTCATAAGAATTTCTCAGGAAAATTTCTTAAGTTTTGACCGCATTTTGGTCCGTCATTCCTTCGGATCCAAGCAATATATATAAGATCGTCCAAATCAGAGTATCATAGTTGGAACTCATCCCCCA
>NW_017004167.1:0-201 GCF_001483705.2 Eufriesea mexicana | reverse complement strand
GGATGTAAGTATGTATGGATGGATGGATGGATGGATGGTTTGAGGTACGGATGGTCAGATGTACGGATGAATGGATGTATGGAAGTATGTGTGTATGGATGTGTGTATGTATGAATGTAAGGTTGTGAGCATGTATGGATGTATGCATGTATGGATGTACGTATGTATGGATGTATGGACGGATGGATGGATGTATTGATG
>NW_017004166.1:0-201 GCF_001483705.2 Eufriesea mexicana | reverse complement strand
AGCAATGTTGGGCGCCGAAATCCACCAGGTAGCAGTGTATAGTACAAAAGTCAAAGCTACCCGGTCATGACCAAGGCAAACGTAGCCTAACCAAACGTATCCCTACCCAACGCCACGTGCCGAGACCACCATTGCTATCCTTCCCAGAATCAAGCAGATAATACTAGATCCCAGTAGAACGCACATATCCACCGAACAGTG
>NW_017004165.1:0-201 GCF_001483705.2 Eufriesea mexicana | reverse complement strand
TGTGACCACTATTGCTAGCCACCACAGTGTCGAGTAAAGTATAGCAGAGAAAAGTAGAACGTACGTATTCACCACATAAAAGTGTCCAGCACGAGAGTCAAAGCTATAAGACCCTAACCCAAACTAACATAATCGAAGTGAACGTAGCCTAACCCAACCTAACGTGCCGAGACCACTATTTCATGCCAGCCCATGGCCAAG
>NW_017004164.1:0-201 GCF_001483705.2 Eufriesea mexicana | reverse complement strand
TCAATCCAATGGTAGGTATAGCCATCCACTTAGCATAGAATAAGTCTATTCAAAATCTATAACTTGCTATAGTTTGTTGAATAGATCACCTAACGTTCTCAATGCAATGATAGGTATTGCCATCTACTTACCATAGATTAAGTCAACTAAAAATTCATAACCTGTTATAACTCGATGAATAGATCACTTAACGCTCTCAAT
>NW_017004163.1:0-201 GCF_001483705.2 Eufriesea mexicana | reverse complement strand
CTCTATTGTTGCCCTCTACAGAGCCAAGCAGGACATACTAGAGCACAGTTGAGCGTAGAATTCCACGGAATAGCATCGTACAGCACAAAGGTTAAATCTACCCTGACCAAACATTTCCTAACCCAAACCAACCGAACGCAACATGACTCAACCTAACGAGCCGAATCCGCTACTGTTGCGCTCCCCTTGTCCAAGCCGGAC
>NW_017004162.1:0-201 GCF_001483705.2 Eufriesea mexicana | reverse complement strand
GAATCCGCCAGGCACATTCTGAATTATTGCAATCGCTATAGCACGCCAGCAGAATCTTCCCCCTTACTTATGCAAGAAAGGCAGCTCACCACACTATCAGACGAAAATGTCATTAAAATTGAATTTTACAGCCAGATGCTATAGCATTGCAATGGCAATAACACGCCAATGGAATCTTTCCACCTTGTTTATGCAAGAAAG
>NW_017004161.1:0-201 GCF_001483705.2 Eufriesea mexicana | reverse complement strand
GATTGCAAAAAGAAAAATTCTGGGTTGGTAGTTCTAGTTGTTGCGGCCCTAGGACCGCAATGTTTCGGGTCAAGTGGAGGACTGTTTTATGTCCTTGACAGGCATAAGATTGTTTAAACAACCACCACCACTGAAAGGCGCTGAAACTAGCACACATCCACAATATTATTGACAACCAATCAGCAGACTGATGAACCTTAT
>NW_017004160.1:0-201 GCF_001483705.2 Eufriesea mexicana | reverse complement strand
TTTGCATATTGTTGGAAGTTCCGCTGACGCGTGTTTGTTCACCTGCTTCGTGTTTCATTCGTAGTTTTTATACCAAAGTATCACGTTTTTAAACATTTTTAAGCAATCCTAGATCACAGTTGCCTACCTCGAAGTCAAAAACGTATTAATCCATCCTCTGATTAAAAGATCCTTCCAAACATATGACCCTGTCAGCTAGGC
>NW_017004159.1:0-201 GCF_001483705.2 Eufriesea mexicana | reverse complement strand
GATTTTTGTGGTCTACTGTGCTCTAATATAATCTGATTTGCTCTGGGGAGGCCAGGAGCAATGTTCGCGGCATGTCATGTTGGGTTATGCTGCGTTTGGTTAGGTTAGGTTATCTAGGGTTATGTGTGGATAAGTATGTTCTTTGTGCTGTACACTGCGTTTCCTCGGGCGTCGGCGCCCTAATGTCCTCCAGTGACTTCT
>NW_017004158.1:0-201 GCF_001483705.2 Eufriesea mexicana | reverse complement strand
CCGCTTTAACCTATTGCGTCAAATAATGATCTGGATATATATCCTATTGCGTTAATGCAACCTATTTTAGCTATTCTCTTGTGTAGTAACGTGTGGAGTTTGTTAATCTCCCTAGCGACGTGAATAGTTCTGAGTTTGAAACTATGACATCCTGTTCCTTCGCATATCCTCATATTATGTGAACAAAAATTATGTATGTTA
>NW_017004157.1:0-201 GCF_001483705.2 Eufriesea mexicana | reverse complement strand
TTCCCGGCACGTTATGCTAAGATATATTACGCTTGGTTATGTTACGTTTGGTTAGGCTAGGATGGCATACATCCGACTTTTCGGCTATGCACTACTATGCGGTGGATATCTTCGCTCTACCGTATGTCATATGCTTTTTTCGACTCTGCGGAGGCAAGCAAAAGTGGTCCCGGCACGTTAGCTTGGTTTAGGCTACGTCTG
>NW_017004156.1:0-201 GCF_001483705.2 Eufriesea mexicana | reverse complement strand
GAGGAACATATTAGAATCGAGGAGTACGCGGAAATCCATAGGTCGCTGGGTATAGCAGAAGAATCATGTCCATCCAAATCTGATCCAAATAAACATAACATAACCGATCGCGACATAATTCCAGCTAACGAGCCGCGGCGCTATCTCTTCCCTCCCCAGAGAAAAGCAGAGCGTACAAGATCAAAGTGGAGCGCAGAAATG
>NW_017004155.1:0-201 GCF_001483705.2 Eufriesea mexicana | reverse complement strand
CTGTTTGGTGGCTTTCTGCGCCCTGCTGTGCTTCAGTGTATTCTGCTTGTCTCTGGGGAGGCCAGCAACTGCCTCCTCGGTACGTTAGGCTAAGTTAGGTTGCGTTTGCCTATATTACGTTTTTATGGGTTACGAGACGGTAGCTTAGACTTTTGCCCTGTACACTGCTAGTCAGTGGATTTCTGCTATCTACATTGCTCC
>NW_017004154.1:0-201 GCF_001483705.2 Eufriesea mexicana | reverse complement strand
TGTTATAGCTTGGTGAGTAGATCGCCAAACGCCTTCAATCCAATGATAAGTACAGCCACCTACATACCAGAGAATATGTCTATTCAAGATCTATAATATGTTCTAGCTTGGTGAGTACATCGCCTAACGCCTTCATTGCAATGGTAATTACAGCCATCTACTTGCCAGAGAATGGGTCTACTCAAAATCTATAATCTGTTA
>NW_017004153.1:0-201 GCF_001483705.2 Eufriesea mexicana | reverse complement strand
CTGCAACGTTGCATTTTCAAAGATTTTCTTATCTTTGGAATATTTTCATGAGAATATAGGGAACTATGAAACGAGACATGTTGATTATATGGGTTTTAAGCTTTCTTCTATTTCATTCTTCTAGTTCTGTGTGTTTGTTTATTGACACTTATTATCTGTAACTGTATTCTTCGTGTAGCAGTAATTTTAGTATTTAGGGAA
>NW_017004152.1:0-201 GCF_001483705.2 Eufriesea mexicana | reverse complement strand
GTAGCTTTGACTTACGTGCTATACACTGTTCTTCGGTGGATTTCTGCTGTCTACTGCGCCCTAATCTATCCTGCTTGGCTCTGGGGACGCCTGCGGCAGTATTCGCTGCACGTTATGTTCAGCTATGCTACGTTTGGATAGGTTAGGTTAGGCCAGGTTTGGTTAGGGTATCCTAAACTTTTGTAACATACACCGCTATTA
>NW_017004151.1:0-201 GCF_001483705.2 Eufriesea mexicana | reverse complement strand
ACTATCTGCTGCTTGGCTCTTGAGAGGCCAGCAGTAGTATTCTCCACATGCTACGTTTAGTTATGCTACGTTTGGTTAGGTTAGGTTTGGGGAGTTTATGTCTCGATATCCTCAACTTTTGTGCTGCGCGCTGCAGCACGCTGGATTACTGCGCTCTACTGGGCTCTAGTATATTCTGCATGGCCCTGGGGACGCAAGAAA
>NW_017004150.1:0-201 GCF_001483705.2 Eufriesea mexicana | reverse complement strand
TAAATTGTTGCTAAGCGTTACAGGTCACTAGCGAATTTTGGGTCTAAGGGCCTTTGGTATTATAGGGGTCATATGTCGGGCTTGGGTTTAGAAGGGTTTAGAGTTCCCTGCTTTCTCGAATTGGTCAGTTCCAAACTCAAAACGATGTAGAACACACTAACAGTTAGAACCCTGACGGACACCTGCATTCTTCATTTGTAG
>NW_017004149.1:0-201 GCF_001483705.2 Eufriesea mexicana | reverse complement strand
TTCATCCATATATCCATACATCCGTATATCCATACATTCGTACATCCATACATTCGTACATCCCTATATACATACATCCATACATCCATACATCCATACACCCATCCGTCCATCCATAAATCCATACGTCCGTACATTCGTACATTCGTACATCCATACGTCCATACATCCACACATCCATACATGCATCCATTCATACAT
>NW_017004148.1:0-201 GCF_001483705.2 Eufriesea mexicana | reverse complement strand
GCGCCATAGTCTGCCATTAGGTGGATTTGTGTGCCCTACAGCGCTCTAATATTTTCTGCTTGGCTCTGGGATGGCCAGCATTAATGGTCTCGGCCCGTTATGTTGTATCAGGCAACGTTCGGTTAGGCTGGACGAGGCTAGGTTTGGTTATGATAGCTATAACTTTTGTGCTGTGCACTGCAATTCGGTTGATTTCTGCAC
>NW_017004147.1:0-201 GCF_001483705.2 Eufriesea mexicana | reverse complement strand
TCCCAACGTTCCTAACCACAAATAGCGAAACGAGACGTATCTCGACCTAACGTGCCGAAACCATTGTTACTGCCCATCCCAAAACAAACAGAACATGTTAGGGCAATGTAGAGCGCGGAGAACCGCCTAATAGCAGTGTAAAGCACAAAAGTCGAAGAAACACTAACCAAACCAACCTAACCTGAGCCAACGAAACGTAAC
>NW_017004146.1:0-201 GCF_001483705.2 Eufriesea mexicana | reverse complement strand
GTATCCTATCGTAACCTGACCCATAATCACGTATCGAGGCCACTATTGCTTTCCTTGGCAGGGCCAAGCTGAAAATATTAAAGCACTGTAGGGAGCAGAAATCCACCTAATAGCAGACACTGGCACTAAGGTCTGAGTCATCCTTTCCCGACATAACCAACCGTAACATAACCAAACGAAACGCAACTCAGCCTAACGTGC
>NW_017004145.1:0-201 GCF_001483705.2 Eufriesea mexicana | reverse complement strand
TTTATTGACATTTTGGACTAATATCATGGTGAGCCAACTTCCTTGCATAAGTAAGGAGGAAAGGTCCTTTTGGCATGCTATATCCATTGCTATGCTGTAGAATCTGGCCGGAAAATTCAATTTTATTGACATTTTCGCCTAATATCGTGGACAGCTAACTTTCATGCATAAACAAGGAGGAAAGATTCTATAGGCGTGCTA
>NW_017004144.1:0-201 GCF_001483705.2 Eufriesea mexicana | reverse complement strand
ACACATACATCCATAAATATATCCCTACATACATCCATACAAGCATGCATTCATGCATACATAGATCTGTACATCAATACATCCTTCCATCCATGTACACTGCCAACTGCACATACATCCATCCATCCATCCATCCACCCACACAACCAGACATACATACATACATACATCCAAACATATATACATCCGTTCATCCATTCA
>NW_017004143.1:0-201 GCF_001483705.2 Eufriesea mexicana | reverse complement strand
GCTGCCCTAACCTATCCTATCCAATCGTGCCATTACCAAACGCACCATAACAAATACTATCGTTCCTTGACCTGTATTCCTGGCCACCCCAGAGTCGAGTAGAGTATTTTACAGCAGAGCAGAACGCAGAAAGCTACAAAATAGTAACGTATAGCACAAAAGTCAATGATAACCTGACCTACCCAGGACTAACCTGTCCTA
>NW_017004142.1:0-201 GCF_001483705.2 Eufriesea mexicana | reverse complement strand
TATATCATGCCAATAGAATCTTTTCTCCTTATCTATGCAAGAATATTAGCTCACCACGATATTGGTCGAAAATGTCAATAAAATTGAACTTTCCAGTCAAATTCTATAGCATTGCAATGGATATAACATGCCAATCGTGTCTTTTCTCCTTATTTATGCAATAAAATTAGCTCACCACGATATTAGTCGAAAATGTCAATA
>NW_017004141.1:0-201 GCF_001483705.2 Eufriesea mexicana | reverse complement strand
AAAAATCAATTTTATTGACATTTTCGAATAATATTGTTGTGCGCTACCTTTCTTGCATAAATATGGAGGAAATATGCTTTTGGCGTGATAGAACCATTGCAATGATACGGAATGTGCTTGGCAGAATCATTTTTATTAACAGTTTCGACTAATAACATGGTGACCTAACTTTCTTGCATAAATAATGAGGAGAGATTCTAC
>NW_017004140.1:0-201 GCF_001483705.2 Eufriesea mexicana | reverse complement strand
CGACGCGACAATCCTCAGAATTTATTAGTATCGGTTCATACCTTAACTATTTAACACGTTAAATGCCATGCCGGTACCTACGAACCGGCGTTAGATTTCGTTTGAATCTAGCCGTCAAGTGAGCCTAAACGAAATACTAAGCGAAACAGGCTGAGCTTTAAACGTGTTAACGTATATTTTTAACATATACAGATCAGAAAT
>NW_017004139.1:0-201 GCF_001483705.2 Eufriesea mexicana | reverse complement strand
AATACAACGAAACGTAACCGAACTCAACGTGACGTGCCACCACCTCCACTGCTCGCATCCCGAGAGCCGGGCAGAGTATAGTAGAGAAATGTAGTGAACAGGAATCCAGCGGATAGCAGTGTGTAGCCCAAAAGTCATAGGCAACCTATCGTGACATAACAGAATCTACCAACGCAAAACGCTGTCAAGCCAAACCTAACG
>NW_017004138.1:0-201 GCF_001483705.2 Eufriesea mexicana | reverse complement strand
GTTAGGTTACGTTGGCTGATGTTAAAGTTGGTCAAGTTAGGATAGAACGGATTGGATTTTTGCCCCATTCACTGCTTTCCGGTGGAATTTTGCCCTTTACTGTGCTCTAATATGTCCTGCTTGTCCCTGGGGTGGCCTGTATTGGTGGTCTCGGCACATTAGGTTTAGTTATGCTTCGGTTCGTTATGTTAGGTTAGAAGG
>NW_017004137.1:0-201 GCF_001483705.2 Eufriesea mexicana | reverse complement strand
ATTTAATTAATCGTTTCTATTGCTTTTCTATGACACAGCGAGCAGTTGACATTGAATATTAAACTATTTTCCTTTCTTTCTTATTTATTATTTTTATTATTATTACTAATTTTATTATTACTGGCTACAACCATAAATATTTAATTAATCGTTTCTATTGCTTTTCTATGACACAGCGAGCAGTTGACATTGAATATTAAA
>NW_017004136.1:0-201 GCF_001483705.2 Eufriesea mexicana | reverse complement strand
ATTGCTGCGAATAGGACAGGAGTCGAACATATCGTAACCTAACCGGACGTAGCCTAACCTAACGAAGCGTAGCGAAGCTCATTGGAACCTGCCGCGACCACAGCTCCTGGCCTCCACAGAGCCAAGCAGAATGTAGTGGAGCTGTGTAGATCACAAGTATACAAAGAAAAACAGCGTATAGCACGAAAGTAGGAACTACAT
>NW_017004135.1:0-201 GCF_001483705.2 Eufriesea mexicana | reverse complement strand
TTCTCACTATTAATACTCAATTGCAACTAACGTATGTCATATCGCTATCTTTCTTTCTTTCTTCTTTCACACATTACATTGACATACACAATTCACACACATCTCAATCATTACACGCATACTCATTTATTATAATACCCTGAATTCATTAGATATTGGAATCCCATGCATACTTGTTCCACTCATCCCAATACATATATA
>NW_017004134.1:0-201 GCF_001483705.2 Eufriesea mexicana | reverse complement strand
TGCAACGTTGTGCGTGACTCGTAGCACCACATTGCGTAAGGTGCTGCCGGCGGACCTCCAGGGAGAGTGCTCCACCTTCGCTGATGCCGTCAGCGTCACGGACGACGGCGAAACGTCGTCTTCGTAGGTGTCCCCCGCGAAGACGGCGAAGCGCCCGCGGACGGCTGCGGTGGGTGTATATGATCCATTCGAAGGTCTGTA
>NW_017004133.1:0-201 GCF_001483705.2 Eufriesea mexicana | reverse complement strand
GATATTTCACCACGATATTAGTCGGAAATGTCAATAAAATTGAATTTTCAAGCCAGATTCTACTGCATTGGAATAGCTACAGCACGCCAGTAGAATCTTTCCTCCTTATATACCCAAGAAAGCTAGTTCGCCACGATGTTAGTCAAAAATTTCAATAAATTTGTATTTTCCAGCCTGGCTGTATAGCATTGCAAAGGCTAT
>NW_017004132.1:0-201 GCF_001483705.2 Eufriesea mexicana | reverse complement strand
CATTTCGGTGAACGGTTCAGGATTCGGAGGCTGGCCGTCATTCGGAGATACAAAGATGTATTTGCTGTACAGCTGTGTTGTACCATCCGAACGAGGAATCGTTGTAGCGGCTTCGATTTATCGCTCGCGTAGATCGCCAGCAAAATTGCCCACCCGCGGGCTGAACGTTTTCGCGTCGATCGCGAAAGGATGGAATACATG
>NW_017004131.1:0-201 GCF_001483705.2 Eufriesea mexicana | reverse complement strand
ATAAATAAGGACGATAGATACTATTGGCGTGATATAGCCATTGAAATGCAGTAGAATCTGGCTCGAAAATACAATATTATTGACGTTTACAACTAATATCGTGGTGGGCTAACTTTTGAGCATAAATAAGGAGGAAAGATACTAGTCGCGGGCTATAGCCATTGCAATTCTATAGAATCTGGCTGGAAAATACATTTTTAT
>NW_017004130.1:0-201 GCF_001483705.2 Eufriesea mexicana | reverse complement strand
TTTCGTCTAATATCGTGTTGAGCTAACTTCCTAGCGTAAGTAAGGAGGAAAGATGCTTTTTGACTGCTATAGGCATTGCAATGATATATATTCCGGCTGGAAAATACAATTTTAATGACATTTTCGACTAATATCGTTGTCAGCTTACTTTCTTGAATAAATAAGGACGAAATATTCTATTGGCGTGCTATTGCCATTGCA
>NW_017004129.1:0-201 GCF_001483705.2 Eufriesea mexicana | reverse complement strand
GTCTACCGCAACCTAACACGCCGGGACCGCTACTGCTTGCCTCCACAGAAACATTCAAATTTATCAGATCAGAGTATAGCGCAGAAATCCACCGCTCTGGAGTGAATAGCCCAAAAGTCGAAGATACCCAAACCTGAGCTGACCTAACCTAACCTACCAAGCCTAGCATAGCTCAACGCAACGTGCCGCGACCTCTGTTTC
>NW_017004128.1:0-201 GCF_001483705.2 Eufriesea mexicana | reverse complement strand
ATGAGTATAGTATTTTGTGCTATACACTGCCGTTCGGTGGAACTCTGCGCTCTAGTGCGCGACTATATTTCCTGATTAGCCCTGGGGATGCCAGCAATTATGGTAACGGCACGTTGTGTTGAGAAATGCTTCCTTTTTATTGGTCAGGCTAGGCTAATTTCTGTAAGGATGGCTATGACATTCGTGCTGCCAACCGTCATT
>NW_017004127.1:0-201 GCF_001483705.2 Eufriesea mexicana | reverse complement strand
TTAATCCTAAAGATGCGACAAATGCAAAATTTCCTGTAATCCATTTAAATCGTATATCAAAATTGTAACAATAATCGAAACCAAAAGTACAAGTATTTCAACGACCGAACCTATCTCGTTTCTACAGAATGATTCACGTCGGGGCCATTGAATTTTCTTATCACTGCTGTAGGAATGGAACGAGTACGGCCCTGAAAGAAT
>NW_017004126.1:0-201 GCF_001483705.2 Eufriesea mexicana | reverse complement strand
CCTAAATATAAAAAGTCACCACCATAACAATTCCAGTAACCTACAGCACTTATGACGAACAGGAAAAACAAATGAAGGATTCGATTCGATTTTTTATTTATTTATTTGAAATTATACTCTCCATATTATACTACTTGTAAGAAATCAAATTCACCCTACATATTTATCATGTATTTATACTATGAAACGTGAATTTTTAAT
>NW_017004125.1:0-201 GCF_001483705.2 Eufriesea mexicana | reverse complement strand
AATTCAATTTTCCTGACATTTTCGACTAATATCGTGGTGAAGTATCTTTCTTTCATAAATAAGCAGGGAAGATTCTATTGGTGTGCTATAGCCATTGCAATGCTATAGAAACTGCCTCGAAAATTCAATTTGATTGTTATTTTCGACTAATATCGTGGTGAGCTAACTTTCTTGCATAAATAGGGAGGAAAGATTCTATTG
>NW_017004124.1:0-201 GCF_001483705.2 Eufriesea mexicana | reverse complement strand
ATAGAGGAAAGTCTCTTTTACGAAAGTAGATAGAAAATTTCTTATCAGCGGTCCCTATATTGCGAAGATAAGAGCCGACGGGAAAGAGCGCAGTGGCCTGTCACACACCCCCGCATTTCCGGCACTATTTTTCGAGATCGAGCACTCCGATTCGAAAAAAACACATTGATTCTGATAGAGGAAAGCCATGTTTACGAAAGT
>NW_017004123.1:0-201 GCF_001483705.2 Eufriesea mexicana | reverse complement strand
CAATAGTGTTATTGGCATGTTACGTTGCGTTATGCTTCGTATGGTTAGGTTATGTTACGTCAGACAGGGTTAGTATATCGTTGACATTTGTGCTTTGCACTGCAGTGCGCCGCATACCTGAACATTTCTGTGCTCTTCGTTATTCTGGTTGGCTCTGTGGAAGTCAGCAATAGAGGCCTAGGCACGTTAGGTTTGGATTGT
>NW_017004122.1:0-201 GCF_001483705.2 Eufriesea mexicana | reverse complement strand
ATCTCAAAATAAGGAACTGCGAACATTATTTCTGGCCTCCCAAGAGCAAAGCAAAATATACTATAGCACAGTAGAGCGCAGAAGTCAACAGCATAGCAGTGCTAAGCACAAAAGTGAAAGATACCCTAACATAACCTCACCTAACGTAGCCATCCCAAACGTTGTGTAACTCTACCTAACGCGCCGAGACCACGATTGCTG
>NW_017004121.1:0-201 GCF_001483705.2 Eufriesea mexicana | reverse complement strand
GCGGCACGCACTCTTGAGTTAGCCTACGTTTTGTTAGGTTTGGTTAGGTCAGGTTAGGATATCCACGGCTTTTATGCTGTTCACTGCAATGCGGTGGTCTTCTTCGCCATACGATGCTCTGGTACATTCTGCTCGCCATTGTCGAGGTCAGAAATATTGGTCTCGTCATTTTATGTTGCGTTGGGCTACGTTTGTATGTAT
>NW_017004120.1:0-201 GCF_001483705.2 Eufriesea mexicana | reverse complement strand
TCCATACATACATCCATACATATATCCATCAATCCAAACCAAAATCCATCCATTCATCCATTCTTCCGTACATCCATTCATCCGTACATCCGCCTATCCATACATCAATCCATCCATACAACCATCCATCCATACGTCCATCAATCCATACATTCACCCATCCATACATCCATCCTTCCATACATCCATCCAGCCATACAA
>NW_017004119.1:0-201 GCF_001483705.2 Eufriesea mexicana | reverse complement strand
GAATAGCAGTATACATCAAATAAGTTCAAGCAACCCTATCCTAACATATCCTGAACAGACCTATCCCAACGCAACCTGAATAAACATAACGTGGGAAGACCACTATTGCTGGTCTTCCCATATCCAAGCTGATATCGCTAGAGCACTGTAGGGCGCACAGATCCACCTAATGACGGACAATAGCGCTAAAGCCAAAGCTAT
>NW_017004118.1:0-201 GCF_001483705.2 Eufriesea mexicana | reverse complement strand
TAACTCAAACTAACGTGCCGAGAACATTATTGCTGGATTACCCAAGGTCAAGCAGAATATGCTCAAGCACAGTAGGGCGCAGGAAGCCTTTATGTAGCAGCGTGTAGCACAAAAGTCAAATATAACCTGATCCAACCAGACCTAACCGAACTTATCCAAGCGTGGACTAACTCAAACATTATTGCCACGACCGCTATTGCT
>NW_017004117.1:0-201 GCF_001483705.2 Eufriesea mexicana | reverse complement strand
ACTGACATACATCCATACACACATTCATACATACATACAAACATCCATACATACATCCGTGCATACGTCCATATATACATCCATACATACATCCATGCATACATCCATACATCCATCCATCCATACATTCATCCATCGATCCGTACACATATCCATTCGTTCATCCATCCGCCAATCCTTCAATCTATCAATACATCCATA
>NW_017004116.1:0-201 GCF_001483705.2 Eufriesea mexicana | reverse complement strand
AATAATTCGTCCATATTTATACAAGAAAGGTAGGTGATCACGATTTTATTCGAAAATATCAATGAAATTGTATTTTCGAGCCAGATTATATAGCATCACAATGACTATAGCACGCCAGCAGAATCTTTCCTCCTTATATATGCAAGAAAGTTTGCTCACCATGATATTAGTCGAAAATGACAATAAAATTCAATTTTCCAG
>NW_017004115.1:0-201 GCF_001483705.2 Eufriesea mexicana | reverse complement strand
CTCACCATGATATTAGTAGAAAATGTCAATGAAATTGAATATTCCGGCCAGATTCTAAACCACCGCTATGTATATAGCGCGCCAATGGAGTCTATCCTCCTCATTTATGCAAGTAAGTCAGTTCACCACTGTATTAGCCGAAAATGTCAGTAAAATTGAATTTTCCTGCCAGATTCAAAAACATTGCTGTGGTTATAGCAC
>NW_017004114.1:0-201 GCF_001483705.2 Eufriesea mexicana | reverse complement strand
CTTCTGCACTAGACACAGCTATAAGTTGGGCTACAACGCCCTTCATTGCTCTACTCTACTCTGCTCGACTCTGGAGCGACCTGCAATATATGTCGTGACACCTTAGGAAGAGTTGGGTTACGTTTGGCCAGGTTAGGGTAATGTGGCATTGACTTTTGTGTTGCACTCTGCTATGCGGTGGATTTCTGTGCTCCATTGTTT
>NW_017004113.1:0-201 GCF_001483705.2 Eufriesea mexicana | reverse complement strand
TTAGGTAAAGCTTGGGTAGGTTCGGTTAGGATAGGTTTTGCAGTGCTAGGTTAGGTAAGGTTACGTTAGGTGAGGTTAGGTTAGGATTGGGAGGGTTATGGTAGGTTAGTTTAGGTTAAGTTAGGTTAGGTTATATTGGTTTAGGCTATGTTAGGTCAAATCAGGTCAGGTCAGGTCAGGACAGGCACGGCCAGCCAATGT
>NW_017004112.1:0-201 GCF_001483705.2 Eufriesea mexicana | reverse complement strand
CATTCGAATATTATACGAAATATTCGAATGTTTATATATAGAAATAAAATCTGGAAGAAGAAAAATAATTAAAATCTGAAAAAAAAATATTTAATTAGAATCCTGAAAAAGAACTGACCTAAAACCAACGATGAGACCTGAAGAAACCAACGATGAGAGATAAACAACCCAACGATGAGACATTCGAATATTATACGAAAT
>NW_017004111.1:0-201 GCF_001483705.2 Eufriesea mexicana | reverse complement strand
CAAGTCAGGCCAGGTCAGGACAGGTCGGGACTGGTCAGGTTAGATTATGTCAGGTTAGGTTAGATTAGGTTTGCTTGCGATAGGTTAGGTTACGATAGGTGAGCTTAGGTTAGGTTTTATTATGTTAGGTTAGGATTTGTTGGGTTAGGTTATATTTGGTTAGGTTAAGCTAGGTTAGCTAGGTTAGGTTAGGCCATTTTA
>NW_017004110.1:0-201 GCF_001483705.2 Eufriesea mexicana | reverse complement strand
TAGGTCTATTCAAAATCTATAACCTGTTATAGCATGGAGAATAGATAGCTTAACGCCTTCAATACAATGGCAAGTACAGCAATCTACTTGCCTGGGAATAGTTCTATTCAAAATCTATAACCTGCTATAGCTTGGAGCATAGGTCGCCTAACGTCTTCAACCAATGGCAAGTACAGCCATCTTCTTGCCAGAGAATTGGTC
>NW_017004109.1:0-201 GCF_001483705.2 Eufriesea mexicana | reverse complement strand
CAAGCATACAATATCAAATACCAAACAGAATGTACTATAAAAGTATTTTAGACCATATACACAAAATGCATCATAGGAGCCAACGATATTTATTAAGCACCATTTGTTTATAAATAAAAATATCGAAAGTACAGTTTCGAAATATTACAAAAATAATTTACATTCGATATTTCGATGATACTTGTGTTTTATCTCGTTGCC
>NW_017004108.1:0-201 GCF_001483705.2 Eufriesea mexicana | reverse complement strand
AAATCACAAAAATAAAATCGCAGTATAAAGGAAATCCAACTTTCCCTTGGATCCACTAAGAACACAAGTCTGGTCCAAAAGAAACATTTCCAATAAGCAAGATCAACATACGCTATGAACCTAACCTCTTCACGGCTCCAAGATCCAGATACAGATACTAATCACCAATTAAGAAAAATAAGATCGCAGAATAAAGGAAAT
>NW_017004107.1:0-201 GCF_001483705.2 Eufriesea mexicana | reverse complement strand
CCTTGTTATTTACTCAAGACAGTTAGGTCATCACGATATTAGTCGAAAATGTCAATAATATTGCATTCTCCAGCCAGATTCTACAGGACTGCAATGGCCATAACACACCAACAGAATCCTTCCTCCTTATTTGTCCACGAAAGTTAGCTCACCACGATATTAGCCGAAAATGTCAATAAAATTGAATTTTCCAGGCAGATT
>NW_017004106.1:0-201 GCF_001483705.2 Eufriesea mexicana | reverse complement strand
GCTAGTGGATAGTGGAACGCAGACATCCGTAGAATCGCAATGTATATCAGAAAAGTCTAAGCTTCCCGAGTCCAACCCCTACCAACGGTACCTAACCCAACATAGCCTGATTCTACATAACGTACGCGACCAATATTGCTGGACGCCTATGTCCAAGCAGAATATATTATAGCATAGTGGAGCGCAGAAATCCACCGAATA
>NW_017004105.1:0-201 GCF_001483705.2 Eufriesea mexicana | reverse complement strand
CGCTCTTGTGTGCTCTAGTATGCCCGGCTTGGTTCCGGAGAGTACAGCAACAGTGGTCTCGGCCCGTCAGGTTTGTTAAAGCTATTCTTGGTTCTGTTCTGTTTTTCTGGGTTAGGCTTGGGTGGATATGACAGTTCAGATATAAACTGCGATTCTATGGGTTTCTGCCATTTACTCTCCATTAATGTGTTCTGCTTGTCT
>NW_017004104.1:0-201 GCF_001483705.2 Eufriesea mexicana | reverse complement strand
TTGACATTTTTGACTTTTATCGTGGTGGGCTAACTTTACTGCATAAATAAGGAGGAAAGATTCCATTGGCGTGCTATAGGCATTGCTACGATATAGAATCTTCCTGGAAAATTCAAATTTATTGACATTCTCGAATAGCATCGTGGTGAGCTAACTTTCTTGCATACGTAAGGAGGAAAGATTCAATTCGCGTGCTATAGC
>NW_017004103.1:0-201 GCF_001483705.2 Eufriesea mexicana | reverse complement strand
GAAAATGTCAATAAAATTGATTTTTCCCACCAGATTCTATCGCGTTGCAATGGTTATAGCTTGGCAATATAATCCTTCCTCCTTGTATATGCAAGAAAGTTAGCTCTCCACGATATTAGTCGAAAATGTCAATAAAACTGAATATTCCGGCCAGATTCTACAGCATTGCAATGGCTATAGCACGCCAAAATGACCTTTCCT
>NW_017004102.1:0-201 GCF_001483705.2 Eufriesea mexicana | reverse complement strand
TTAAATTTTCCTGTCAGATTCTATACCTTTGATATTGCTATAGCACGCCAATAGAATAATTCGACCATATTTATACAAGAAAGTTAGGTGACCACGACGTTATTCGAAAATATCAATAAAATTCAATGTTCCAGGCATGTTCTATAGCACTGCAACGGTAATAGCACGCCAATAGGATATTTCTTCCTTATTTATGCAAGA
>NW_017004101.1:0-201 GCF_001483705.2 Eufriesea mexicana | reverse complement strand
TCTGCTGTAGCTTGGTAAATAGATCGCCTACCGCCTTCAATCCAATGGCAAGTACAGACATCTGCTAACCAGAAAATAGGTCTATTCAAGATGTATAATCTGTTATAGCTTGGTGCATACATAGCCTAACGCCATCAATCCAATGGCAAGTACAGCCATCTACTTGCCAGAGGATCGGTCTATACAAAATATATAATCTGT
>NW_017004100.1:0-201 GCF_001483705.2 Eufriesea mexicana | reverse complement strand
CACACGAAACATAGCAACACCTGACGTGCCACGACGACTATTGCTAGCCTCACTGGAGCCAAGGAGAGTGTAGCAGTGCAATGTAGGACGCAGGAATCGACCGAAAAGCAGCGCACAGCACAAAAGCCAAAGCCATCCTAACCAAACGTAGACAAATGTAACATAACCACTCGTAACGTTAATCAACCGAACTTGCCGACA
>NW_017004099.1:0-201 GCF_001483705.2 Eufriesea mexicana | reverse complement strand
CACACGAAACATAGCAACACCTGACGTGCCACGACGACTATTGCTAGCCTCACTGGAGCCAAGCAGAGTGTAGCAGTGCAATGTAGGACGCAGGAATCGACCGAAAAGCAGCGCACAGCACAATAGCCAAAGCCATCATAACCAAACGTAGACAAATGTAACATAACCACTCGTAACGTTAATCAACCGAACTTGCCGACA
>NW_017004098.1:0-201 GCF_001483705.2 Eufriesea mexicana | reverse complement strand
AAAGTCAAAGCTACCCTCTCCTAGCCTAACCAAACGTCACATAACCAAACGCAACATAGCTCACACCAACGTGACAAGACCGAGACTGCTGGCCTTCCCAGAGCCAGGCAGGATGCACTAGAGCACAGAAGAGCACAGAAGTCCATAGTATATCCGCGTAGAGCATATACTTCAAAGATATCCTGACCAAACCCAACCAAA
>NW_017004097.1:0-201 GCF_001483705.2 Eufriesea mexicana | reverse complement strand
ATATATAATAAATTCACGAATTAACAAGAGGTATTTTATTCCTCGTAAATGGCAAAAATCAAGATTAATCTCCATTTCTATTTGAGTATTCATATACTGTACACGTTAAATCGAAATTTTCCCCTAAGAGTCCCTAGATTCTATCTAAATAATATATCACAGTAATAAGAAAGCTTCAAATCGAAAATAATTAGACAGTTT
>NW_017004096.1:0-201 GCF_001483705.2 Eufriesea mexicana | reverse complement strand
CCTAATCTAACACAAACGCATATAACTTAACCGAACGTAATCCAGTTCTACCGGACAAGCCGAGACAACTATTGCTGTCCTTCCCAGATCCAAGCAGAGCATATTATTTCACGGTGGAGCGCAGAATTCCACCGAATTGCGGTGTATAACTGCAAGTCTGGTCTAACCTCTCCTAACCTATCCAAACGTAACATAACCAGA
>NW_017004095.1:0-201 GCF_001483705.2 Eufriesea mexicana | reverse complement strand
CTCATTTATGCAACAAAATTAGCTCACCACGATATTAGTCCAAAATGTCAATAAAATTGTATTTTCCAGTCTGATTCTATAGCATTTCAATGGCTATAGCATGCCAATAGAATCTTTCCTGCTTATTTATGCAACAAAACTAGCTGACCACGATATTAGTCGAAAATGTCAATAAAATTGAATTTTCCAGTCAGAATCTAT
>NW_017004094.1:0-201 GCF_001483705.2 Eufriesea mexicana | reverse complement strand
TGTCTGGAAAGTCCAATTTTATTGACATTTTCGACTAATATCGTGTTGAGCAAACATTCGTGCATAAATAAGGGGGAAAGATCCTATTGCCGTGATATTGCCATTGCATTGTTATAGTATCTGGCTGGAAAATTCATGTTCATTGACATTTTCGACTAATATTCTGGTGAGCTAATTTTCCTGCATAAATAAAGAGGAAAG
>NW_017004093.1:0-201 GCF_001483705.2 Eufriesea mexicana | reverse complement strand
CCGTGGTGAGCTAACTTCCTTGCATACGTAAGGAGGAAAAATCCTTTTGGAGTGCTATAGCAACTGCAATGCAGAAGAATCGGTCTGGAAAACTTAATTTTCGTGACATTTTTGAATAATATCATGGTGAGCTAACTTTCTTGCATAAATAAGGAGGAAGGATTCTGTTGGCGTGGTATACCCGCTGAAATGCTGTAGAAT
>NW_017004092.1:0-201 GCF_001483705.2 Eufriesea mexicana | reverse complement strand
TTACTCGAAAATGTCAATAAAACTGAATTTTACTGTCAAATTCTATAGTATTTGAACGGCTATCGCATGCCAATGGAATCTTTCCTCCTTATTTATGCAAGATAATTAGCGCACACGGTATTAGTTGAAAATGTCAATAAAATAGAATTTTCCAGTCAGATTCAATAGCATTGCCATGGCTATAGCATGCCAATAGAATCT
>NW_017004091.1:0-201 GCF_001483705.2 Eufriesea mexicana | reverse complement strand
GGTCCTCTCCCAACCTGACCAAGCGTAACGTAACCAAACATAACCTATCTAAGACTAACGTGCTGAGGACACAGATACTGACCTTCCCAGAGGCAAACAGAGCATATTAGAGTAGAATAGAGAGAAGAAATCCATAGTATCGCAGTGCATAGCGCAATAGTCGAAGCTACCCTACCCAAACGTAACCAAACTTAACATAAC
>NW_017004090.1:0-201 GCF_001483705.2 Eufriesea mexicana | reverse complement strand
TAACGTGACGAGACCACTGTTGCTGGCCTTTCCCGTGGCAAGATGGAAATATTAAAGCACCGTAGGGAGCAGAAATCCACCGAATAGCAGACTGTGGCACTGAAGTCGAACTATGCTCACATAACCAAACTAAACTTAACATAACCAAACGTAACCTAACACAACCTAACGTGCCGCGACCAGTACTGGTGGTCTCCGCAG
>NW_017004089.1:0-201 GCF_001483705.2 Eufriesea mexicana | reverse complement strand
TCTCTGCGCGTTAGGCTTAGTTATGCTACGTTTGCATTTGACAAGTTTTGTTATGTTCCGTCAACATGGCTAAGACTTTTGTGCCATTCAATGCTATTCATTGGACTCCTGCACCCTACTGCGTTCCAATATGCTCTAATCGGATCTGGCGTGGCCAGTAATAGTGTTCTCGGCACGATAGGTTGAGTTATGTTACGGTTC
>NW_017004088.1:0-201 GCF_001483705.2 Eufriesea mexicana | reverse complement strand
TTAGCACCCCTAAAACCCAGTATCAAAATATCGGTCATTGAAAATGGTTCGCGATCAATTACAATTCATACCGAAGAAATTAAATAAAGCAATCGTTTATTTATTTATTCACGGGGTGGAGTTGTAATCCAAACCTCCCCTTGCAAATAACAGACGTGACTTCTTTACTCGACATTTTCGCGTTAATTTCTTACTGTATGG
>NW_017004087.1:0-201 GCF_001483705.2 Eufriesea mexicana | reverse complement strand
GTATACAATTATATAATTGTAATTTCAATGTAATTTTATTTTATATAATTGTAATTTTATTGTAATTTTATTTTATACAATTGTGTACAATTATATAATTGTAATTTCAATGTAATTTTATTTTATATAATTGTATTTAGTTGGAATGTTTTATACAAGTATTTCAATTTAATTATTTAATATTATATATATGTAATATAA
>NW_017004086.1:0-201 GCF_001483705.2 Eufriesea mexicana | reverse complement strand
ATTTATGCAACAAAATTAGCTCGCCACGATGTTAGTCGAAAATGTCAATAAAATTGAATTTTCAAGTCAAATTCCGTAGCATTGTACTGGCTACAGCTTGCCAGTAGAATCTTTCCTCCGTATTTATACAACGAAATGACCTCACCACGATATTGTTCGAAAATGTCGATGAAATTGAATTTCCCAGTCAGATTCTATAGC
>NW_017004085.1:0-201 GCF_001483705.2 Eufriesea mexicana | reverse complement strand
AGAAGATTTAAAGTAGTAGAAATCATTCCTAGTCAAAATTATTAGGGTTTTCAAACTTTTCGTATAAAATCATCTAATTGTAAAATTTATTGATGTTGACATAAGATTTAAAGTAGTAGAAATTATTCTTAATAAAAATTATTAGGGTTTCCAAATTTTTCATGCAAAATCACCTAATTTTAAAATTTACTGATATAAGAT